>NC_044305.1:96513666-96819916 GCF_007474595.2 Lynx canadensis
TTTCAGGTAATTTTTCTCATTTATCTGGCCAAGTATCCATATAGTACAATTTTATAAAGTCACAGAAATTATCTAATATCAGTAATTTTCAAAACTGGATGCATTATAAATCTTTGAGAGGTTTCATAGAATAAACTGCTAAGCTCCATACTTATATATTTTTCATACCTACCCCATATTTTTATTTAATCAAATCTAGGATTTCATAACTTAACACATGTGCCTAATGATCTGCTACATTCTCTTGGCATTTGAGAACGAATGACCTGGTCATATTTCTTAGATTTCAAATAAGGAGGTCACTGAGTGAATCGGTATGGTAGTGCATTTGAACCCAGATCTCCTGAGTGCTGGTTTGGAAGCCAGCTAGTTAACATTGTCTCTTCTAATAATAGATAACATATTGTATTAACCTGACTAATAAAGAGGCAAATTTATTGAACTTCAACTTGGCAAAAGCCATAGGTCCCAAGATCCAAATATTCCACGGGAAACACCTGTGCTTCCATTTTCGTGGGCAAACCATTAGCATCATGAAAATGTGATTTCTGTAAAGGGGACAGAGTGATCAATTTAAAATAAAGCCAGAAGAATTAGCCTCGTATACACGGTGTTACATTCAGCTTCATTAGGAGATAAGCCAGGACACATAGCATCTCATCTTTGTGCAAATACTCAAAAAACAGCAGGAGGAAAGAAATGGTATGACAATCTGGAAGAGCTGATAGAGCCAATAAAAAATTCAACTGACATGAAGGCCACATATAAGGGGTAATTTGCTAATGGACTAACACATTGAGCATCCTGGAAATAAGGAAGCAAATTCCCTTGCATTCAAAAGGTGCAAAGAATTAGTGGAGTTAATAGGTTTTATGGAAGCATTTGCTGGTAGTTTGCTCTGACTATATTCAAAGACTAACCCTGTAATTGCAGAATAATGAAGCACAATCCAAGTCAGGGATGATAATGTCCATGAATGGCAATAACTTTATCAGCTAAGAAAGGATTTTCGAGAGCTACTTGATCCAAACAAGATGATTCAGCTAAAGGTATACATATTTTCCAATTATGATAGTCTGCTGATTTCAGTGGCAAAAGTAAGATAGGAAAAAGGGAGGGAAAAGTGCAGAAAAACAATATGATTCCAAGTGACCTTATAAATCTGAGACTATATAAATGGTGGCCAACGATCTAATGTGTTTCTATTCATTTAGTAAATCATAAGATTGCTATTCTCCTTTGAATATTATTTCCCAGGATCAAATTGCTTGAGAAAGATGTTACTGAACAGTGCGCTGAGATTTTGAAATTGTTCTCAGTATTTTTAAAAGTTACTTTAGTTTTACTGGGAAACAGTGAAATACAGGTTATATCCTTTATATAAGTTGTTTGGCCTTCTCTCAGGTTCGGGATTATGGAACTTTAAATTGGAAAGAGACCTGAGTCATTTAAAGAAATGGTTCCCAAATGCTGGTATGCAGGGTTGTGCTAAATTGGAAGTATCCGAATCAGCTGAGGAAACTGCGAAATACAGAACAAGCCTGGATCCCAATAATAAAAATGTTGACTCAGTAAGACTGAGATGGGGTACAAGAATCATAAATCTCATTAGGTTACCCAGACATATAGCCATTTTGGAAACTTTGTGTTGGATCACATAAAACCTTTACAGTATCTTGGAAAAAATAATTTTCGCCCCCGCATCATTTAAAAAAAAATCTCTTGGAGGAATTAACATACAAATCACACTTTTTTAAAAAATCCCGAAATTGAACCACTAGTGTATCTTAATAATCCAACAAATTGGCCTTTGTTGACCACAGGAATAAAACCATCTGCACATGGCTTCTCCAACCAGGTGTGTGTCATTAAATTCCAGTTACACAGACACACAAAAGCAACCTAGCCATTGGCTTCTCACCTCATCCTCATTTCTACTATTTCTAATTTACTGATGACAGTAAAAGATCTATGGCTGTTTGTCATGGAAGCTGACTTAGTGCACTCAAATGTCAGGATACAGTCAGGCTTTGACTGATTCACAGAACCCAGTTATATAAACTGTAATGATGCACCAAAGCATATGTCTCCTTCTATAAAAATCATTTTTTTTTGGTCTGGAATACAGAGCCCAGATATTTAGAGTGAAAAAGATGTCATTAATCCCTTTCTGTTCCACAAATAAACTGAACCATAGGGAAAAGTCCAAAATAATCTAAAATAATCACATTTAATTTTAAATAAAGAGCAAAACTGCAGCATTTTATTTTTTTTTATATATATGAAATTTATTGACAAATTGGTTTCCATACAACACCCAGTGCTCATCCCAAAAGGTGCCCTCCTCAATACCCATCACCCACCCTCCCCTCCCTCCCACCCCCCATCAACCCTCAGTTTGTTCTCAGTTTTTAACAGTCTCTTATGCTTTGGCTCTCTCCCACTCTAACCTCTTTTTTTTTTTTTCCTTCCCCTCCCCCATGGGTTCCTGTTAAGTTTCTCAGGATCCACATAAGAGTGAAACCATATGGTATCTGTCTTTCTCTGTATGGCTTATTTCACTTAGCATCACACTCTCCAGTTCCATCCACGTTGCTACAAAGGGCCATATTTCATTTTTTCTCATTGTCACGTAGTATTCCATTGTGTATATATACCACAATTTCTTTATCCATTCATCAGTTGATGGACATTTAGGCTCTTTCCATAATTTGGCTATTGTTGAGAGTGCTGCTATGAACATTGGGGTACAAGTGCCCCTATGTATCAGTACTCCTGTATCCCTTGGATAAATTCCTAGCAGTGCTATTGCTGGGTCATAGGGTAGGTCTATTTTTAATTTTCTGAGGAACCTCCACACTGCTTTCCAGAGCGGCTGCACCAATTTGCATTCCCACCAACAGTGCAAGAGGGTTCCCGTTTCTCCACATCCTCTCCAGCATCTAGAGTCTCCTGATTTGTTCATTTTGGCCACTCTGACTGGCGTGAGGTGATACCTGAGTGTGGTTTTGATTTGTATTTCCCTGATAAGGAGCGACGCTGAACATCTTTTCATGTGCCTGTTGGCCATCTGGATGTCTTCTTTAGAGAAGTGTCTATTCATGTTTTCTGCCCATTTCTTCACTGGGTTATTTAAAACTGCAGCATTTTAAATGATTTTTTTAATGTTTATTTTTATTATTTTTGAAAGAGCGAGCATGAGTAGGGGAGGGGCAAAGAGAGAAGGAAACACAGAATCCAAAGTAGGCTTCAGTCTCTGAGTTGTCAGCACAGACCTCGACACAGGGCTTGATTGGGGGCTCAAACTCATGAACCGCAAGATCATGACCTGAGCCAAAGTTGGACACTTAACCAACTGAGCCACCCAGGCAGCCCCAAACTGCAGCATTTTAAAAGTTGTGTCTATGTATATGTCAGTGTGAATCCAGAGTATATGGAATAGAAAAGAGGATTGCTGAGATCTGGGATAGATACTTTAATGGGTCTTTTTAGTTAGGCTAAATGAGACAAATCTAGGTGAGAACATTGTAACAATGTGACATTCAATCAGTCTCTAAAATAATGCTCATGGGATGCTCATGATCTTGTGGTTCATGGGTTCAAGCTTAACATTGGGCTCTGTTCTGACAGCTCACAGCTGGAGCCTGCTTAGGTTTCTGTGTCTCCCTCTCTCTCTGCCCCTTCCCTGCTCATATTCTGTCTCTCTTTCTCTCAAATATAAATAAACAGTTAAAAAAATTAAAATAATGCTCATTTGACTATGTTGAAAGGGAAGACAAAATCATAAACAGGTAAAACACATGTTCATTTGGGATTTGATAATTTGTTCACCTATAGTTCAGAAATCACCAAGGAGACATCTTTTCCTTAGGAATAACACCGAACACCGAATATATTTGGGTTGAATTCATGTAGTACAAAACTCAGGTAAGGTTCCTGCCTAAACAATTCTGGGCAAATTTATTGACCTTCAGCCTTGACTGGGAACTCTCTGTATCTGATTTTGAAAGAGATGGTGACTATGGTTTAACAAGACAGGTATGGTTCATATCTAGAGTAAATTTACCCTTGCTTCTAATTCTCCACACAGGACTCCAGACAAGATACAGAGCTATGTCTGCACAAAACTATGAAAATTTTTGGCACTTTTCCTTCATTTTATCCTTATTCATTGTAAATACTGCCCTTTACTTTTTTTTTAAAGAACTATAATTACAGGTATTGTTTCCATCCAAGTCTAATTGATTGAAAAAAGCTCAGATACAGTCCCTCTCACAGATCAATGTGCATTTTAAAAGAAATAAAAAATTTCCCTAAATGGATTACATTTTAACTATGGAATTTCAGACCCTTTCTGTTCATTCACTTAACAAGTATACAGTGAGGGGTGCCTGGGTGGCTCAGTAGGTTGAGCGTCCGACTTCAGCTCAGGTCATAATCTCACAGCTCGTGAGTTCGAGCCCCATGTTGGGCTCTGTGCTGACAGCTCAGAGTCTGGAGCCTGCTTCGGATTCTCTGTCTCCCTCTCTCTCTGCCCCTAACCCACTCGCATTCTGTCTCTGTCTCTCTCAAAAATAAATAAACATTTAAAAAATTAAAAAGAAAACAAGCATACAGTGAGTGCCTATGTGCCAGGACTCCATCCAGAACCTAAGTCCATGAAAATGAGTGATGCCCAGTGTGTCTACACTAAGGAATGCAGAGTCATGTATGGGAAACAAATAAATAAGTAATGACCAACTGCATATAATATAGTTAATCTAGGTTCTGAGAGCAGAGAGCAGGGGCTCTTAATTACATCTGGAAAGGGTGTGTGTATGTCTGTATGTATGTGTATGCATGTGAGCTGACACATTTGGGGCTGGGTTAGGGAAGATCTTTTATTGGAAGAAAGGCATGATTTTGACTTGAGACTTGAGACGTAGGTTGGTGGAGGAGTGCTGGAAAGAAAAATTTCCTGTTGGAACAAAGATATGGATAGAGATAGAAGGAAGAGAAAGAGGAATGTCTTTGAAGAATAATGTGTGGCTCTAAGGTCCAAATGAATGGGAGAAGAGATATGAAGGAATAAGGAGAGAATGAACAACTATCATGAACAATCAATGGCTTTCAGCTCCTGAAAGCAGACATCAAATACATGCCATTCTACAATGGAAGAAAACATTTTTTGCATTTCTGCTTTCCTTTGGACTACCCAGGACTAGAGGCAATTTATTCTCATTTCTTAATCAACTAGATAGCAGAACAAACAATTGAACAGGTATGGAGGTATGGTATAGGATAAGATATAAATAAGGGGTGATAAACACTAAATCCTTCATTAACCCACACCGACCTTTAAGTTTGACTGTATGCACTTCCCAAGGAGCAAGAGATGAGAACATACATTACTGGGATTAATGGTCAAGGCTCATGTCTGAATGAATTGGAAGGGTATATGCTTGATATTCTTCCGATTAGGGTAGGCTCTCAGGAATATTGTGGTATAACAGAGTTCTGATTCTAATTCTAATTAACCAAGTAATCTATAGAAATATTTAAATATATTAAAGCAATTAATGAATTTAGTCATTTATTCATGATCACTAATGACTTCAAACAGTGCTAGAAACACATAATTCATACTGGAGAGCAGTGTATTTGCCAGTCACCTATCCATAAATTGTTTTTCACTGGTTTTAGACCCAAAAATGACCTTAATATTATCAGTACTCTGTTTCTTAATTTTTATTTTTTATCAAAGTTATACTTTTTAAACATTTGAAATATCAAATAGTACTAAGATGTGTACAACAAAATACAACAGTCCTCTGATTCAACTTCCTCCAGATACCTGTCCTGATCTTCAGAGGCCACCACATTCAGTTTTTACCTATACTCTCCAATGCTTTGTCTTCCTATTTCCCAGTGAATGCTTATAATTAGTATTTTCAATAAATATGTTTAGGTCTTATTTACTGACCTTTATGATTGTTGAAAATTAAACTTTCTGATACATCCACACAATATCCAATCTCCCATCCTTAAGCTATGTATGTCCAAATTTTTATGTAAACAGTTTTTATTCACATAATTCTATAAACACTTTTCATTGATCAGCCTAATAGTATTCTCTGATAATAGTTTTTTCTCTTATAGAATCTTTATAAACAAATCTGCCATAAACACATTAATATTTCTTCTCAGTAGTCAAAAATATCCTAAACAGTCTTCTCATTCCCATTATGTTTCTAGGACCTCTCCCTCTGTTTTTCTTCCTGCTCTGCTTAGTCCAAGGCAACTTAGGGTGTGCTATTTATTATTATCCAAAGGCCTAAAAACCTGTTTATCTTTTTATTGATTGATGGTTGACATTGTATTGAATTCTTGGTTGAAATAAATGTTCCTTGGGTTTTGAGGTCTTTATTCCATTTTACTCCAAAATTCTGGGTGGTTGTCGAGAAAAATTAAGTTCTTTATATTCTCATTCCTTTCGTGTTTGATGTTTCTCTTACCCCTCTTGATGCTGTTGACTGTTTCTCTCCATTCTTGATATTCTGCGGTTTCATAAGAATTTGGCTTGCTGTGGACTTTTATCATTCAATGTGCTGTCCACTTATTACTATGCTATCCAAAAGATAGACAAAATTCAGTCTGGCAAATTTATTTTTTTAATTTAATTAATCAATTTATTTTAAGTAGGCTCCATGCCCAGTGCAGAGCCCAATGCAAGACTTGAACGCATGGCCCCAAG
This sequence comes from Lynx canadensis, assembly GCF_007474595.2. Lineage (NCBI taxonomy): Eukaryota > Metazoa > Chordata > Mammalia > Carnivora > Felidae > Lynx > Lynx canadensis. The sequence continues at coordinate 96,520,400 of NC_044305.1, forward strand.
ATCAAGATCTAAGCTGAGATCAAGAGTCAGACACTTAATTCAGTAGAGTTCATAGGTTCCAGATGTTCTGTCACTTGAAAATAATACTTTGCACCTCAATAGCATCTTTTGGTCAAGGATCTTAGAGTATTTACAAACATGAATTACCCCTACAAAACTCTGTGAATCTGCCCATGTTGCAGACTGGTAATCTTTGGAGAGATTCAGCAGAACTCTGCCCTACTGCACTGCAAGTCACTTCTTGTGTTCAGTTTTACTGATTGTGGGGCATGAAAGAAATAGAGAAGATCCAAAAAAAAAAAAAATGAGCACAGGGAAAGACAAAAGAGAGACAGCGCATGGCAAACCAAGAAACAGAAAGATAACTATAGAGAACAAACTTATGGTTACTAGAGAGGAGATGGGTGGGGGTATAGGTTACATGGGTGATAGGGATTAAGGAGTGCACTTGCTGTGATGAGCACTGGGTGTTGCATGAAATTGTTGAATCAGTATATTGTGCACCTAATATTACATTGTATTAATAAACTGGAATTTAAATAGAAACCATTAAAAGTAAAAAAAATAAACAACAAATAAAAGGAGATCCAAAAAAAGGGGGGTCAGACACTTGACTGAACCACACAAGCCCCCCACCCCGGCAAATTTATTTTTATTATATGTTTTCATATATTAGTTGAAATTTCTGCTTTTTGTACTGTTTGTGATATTCAACTTCACTTTTGAATGCTCTTCCCATTAGGGGCGCCTGGGTGGCTCAGTTGGGTAAGAGTCTGACTTTGGCTCAGGTCATGATCTCATGGTTCCTGGGTGTGAGCCCCACAGCAGACTTTGTGCTGACAGCTCAGAGGCTGGAACCTGCTTCGGATTCTGTCTCCCTCTCTGCCCCTTCCTGGCTTGCACTCTCTCTCTTTCTCTCTCAAAAATAAACAAACATTAAAATAAATAAATAAATGAATGAATGGATGAATGAATGAATGAATGAATGAATAAATAAATAAATAAATAAATGTATGTTCTTCCATTTGTGTATGCTCTCTCAAACAGCTGGTCACTGACTCTCTATTTATAATTAAGAATAGGACACTGGAAATCTGGCCATGAGCTTAATAGAGGGGGACACTGACTAGAGGTCTTGAACTTAAGGTGTTTGGGTAGAGAGGGAGATCTTTTGAAGAAAGATGCCACATTTCAGATTTTCTTTTTTAGATAGTTTCTGAAAAATTCAATGTTTTAGGAAAACAAAACAAAACAACTATCTTCCAGGATCCAATTTAGGGAGGATAAAGAATTGCAGGGTGATGGGAGTTGCCTGGAATATCTCATTACTCAGTTTTCAGCTTCCATTTTATTTTTGTGTTTTTATTTTGTTGCCTTGCTTCTCCATGCCCTCCTCCTTTGTCACTTTACCAGAAATCCAAAGGCTCTTGTGTAAAATATTTTTAGAGAACAACATATTCTGACAAGATGGGTTGGATTAGTTACATGACTTTGATGTTGAGGGTGAGGCAAATGGATAAAGGAGGATGCCCGTGGTTCTCACAATTCTGACAGATTTTAAACTAATCTCTCTGGTTTTAGCTTGAAGCCTTACCCACCCACTCCACCCCCTGCCACCATATTCCTTGTTAGTCTGTGCCATCAATCCCCATGTTTCTGAAATTTCTATCTAGTAAACTTTGCTTCTCATTGCCATCCTTTTCTGTAGGCAGTCACTCCAGTCTGTTAAATCGCATAAGGCTCCTTTTATCTGATAAGTCAGTTAATAATCCTCTACTGCCCATTTCCACCTTCTAGGACTCTGTTGGCATATTGGCCTCACTGTTGGCTAAACTCTCATTTTCTCAATCTTCATTGGTTTATATCTTTTCCTCTTTACTGTCACCATAATGAAATCTGCAGGGAAATGGAAAATACATCTTTGTCTTCAATTCATTAGCTTTAACTCTTCGTTCAAATTTAGTATGTTTTCTATTAGTTTTTAAAAAGGATTAAAGCACTATTGAACTAAGTAGTAATTAAGATGGTCTTTTCAATTTTAAAAAAAATTACTATTTTCTTTCTGAAAGCAGTCTTAGGGTGACTGACAGAAATCCATTTCCTTGCCTTTTATTACAATCTCACTTCACTCAGCTTTGTAGCAGTCCCTGGGTTGTTAGAATGTCTAAAATGACAGGGGAAAGTATCCAAAGGCAAAAATATCTTGTAGGAGAAAAGGCCCTAGGATTTCCGCCTAACATAATGGCTTTTTATTCTCCCTCCCACTGACTATAGGGGAAAAATCATTTTAAGAACTGACAAAACCGTATCAACAGTTTTCATTAAAAACACATTCATGTCAACATTAAGTAAGTTCCCATCAATTATAATAGGACATTTATGTATGTGCAAAGTAAGGAAATGAAAACAGCAATGTAGGGCATATTGCAATCCATTTAGGAGAAGTTCATCATTTCCATAACAAAATCATAAAGCATTTCAGATGCACAATTTATCACAAGATTATTGGAGAAAGACTTCTTTCTCTTTTTCAATCCTTTTATCCAGTGCTTTGGCACAAAAAATGCTTTCTTTCCCATCAAGTGTTGAGATGGAGCACTTAACTCTTAGCAAAATAACATAGACAAGTGAGGACTTTACCCTTATGAAACGATGCTCCATGAAAATACATAAAATAATATGGATTAGAAACCTACTGACAAACACTCCACCTTCCAATATACATTCCAAAAACACGTCCTATAAGTATTGAGATAAATTATGATCTATGGTTTGTACTATCCCAGAAATCAAAATATGAAAATGAGATCTGACTTCCCAAGACTACTGTTTCACCCTAGCTCAATCAGGTCCCTTCTAGCTCTTGACCAGCTCTCTGCTCTTGAGCTCTTTTACACAGAACCAGATAGACATCCTTCCTTTGATTCTATACCACATTCTTTAGTTGAGTGCCCTTTTTCTGGTCTATGGGATATTCCTATCTTGGCCTCATTTCTGAAAATGAATTCCAGAAGAAGATGAACTATTCACTGAGATGGACAAGCCAATGAACATTGTTACTAAGTCTATATTTCATTTCTTTCTTCTAAATTCTGCCCACAGGAAATGGATAAGAGTTTGAAAACATAACAATGACAATAAAGCAGCATAGATACATATGGGAAAAACACTTTGTGATTTATATTTTCTATACACATTATTTTGTTGTTTTGATCCTCATATCAAACACATAGGGTAGGTAGAGAAGGACTGAATTTACTTCCATTTAACATAGTTTATGTAAAGAAGGCTGGTAAGGTAACCTCATACACAGGTGGAATTAAATTGTTGGGATTCATATACCAGATCTAAACTACTTTTCCAATTCAGTGTAGAGCTCAGCTCAGCCTTTTACTTTCGTAGAAATATGGAGTTAAATTACAGCATTTTTTGCCTCTGTTTTATTCCTTCCTCTTTCATTCCTGAACCAATTAGAAATAAAAAGCATCCAAATGGGAAAATAGAAGTAAAATTGTCTCTGCTTTCATATAATATAATCTTATATACAGAAAACCATAAAGACTCCATCAAAAAAAAAAAAAGACCTAATATATAAGTTCAGTAAAGTTTCAGGTAAGAAAATCAACATACAAAAATTAGTTGCATTTTTATAAGCTCATGGTGAGCTATCTGGAAGATATTAATAAAATAATTTCATTTATAATAATATGAAAAATAATAAAATAGTTAGGTTTAATATAAATTTAACCAAGAAGGTGAAAGACCTGTGCACTGAAAACTATAAAGCATTGTTGAAAGAAATTGAAGAGGAGACAAATAAATAGAAAGGCATCCTATGTTCATGAATTTGGAGAATAGTGTTAAATACCCTTAATATCCAAAGTAATCTATGGATTCAATGCAATCCTGTCAAAATTCCAATGCCATCTGTTTTTTAACCTTCAGATCTTTTTGTAATTTATTTATTTAAATTCAAATTAGTTAACATACAGTGTAGTATTGGTTTCAAGAGTAGAACCAAGTGATTCATCAATTAAATACAACACCCAGTGCTCATCCCAACAAGTGCCCTCGTTAATGTCCATCACTCATTTAGTCCATTCCCCCACGCACTTCCCCTCCAGGAACCCTCAGTTTGTTCTCTGTACTTAAGAGTCTCTTATGATTTGCCTCCCTCTTTTTTATTTTTTTAATGTTTATTTATTTTTGACAGATAGGGACAGAGAGTGGAGAGGCAGACAAAGAGGAAGACACAGAATATGAAGCAGGCTCCAGGCTATGAGCTATCAGCACAGAGCTCAACGTGGGGCTCAAACTCATAAACCGTGAGATTATGAACTGAGCCGAAGTTGGATGCTTAACTGACTAAACCACCCAGGTGCCCCACCTCCCTCTCTGTTTTTCTCTGATTTTTCCTTCTCTTCCCTTATGTTAATCTCTTTTGTTTCTTAAATTCCACATATGAGTAAAATCATATGATATTTATCTTCCTCTGACTTATTTCACTTATCATAATACACTCTAGTTCCATCTACATTGTTGCAAAAGGCAAGATTTCATTCATATGTATGTGTGTGTATTTATATATATATATATATATATATATAAATGTATATTTATTTTTGAGAGAGAGACACAGAGTGTGAGTGGGGGAGGGGCAGAGAGAGGGAGACACAATCTGAAGCAGGCTCCAGGCTCCAAACCATCAGCACAGAGCCAGATGTGGGGCTCAAACCCATGAACCGTGAGATCATGACCTGAGCCAAAGTCAGTGCTCAGCCCAGGTGACCCAAGATTTTATTCTTTTGAATCACTGAGTAAAATTCCATTGTGTGTGTATGTGTGTGTGTGTGTGTGTGTGTGTGTACACACATACCACATGTCCTTTATCCATTCATCAGTTAATGGACATTTTGGCCCACTCCATAATTTGGCTATCGTTGATAGCACTGATATAAACAATGAGGTGTAGGTGTCCCTCCAAATCAGCATTTTTGTACCCTTTGGGTAAATACCCAGTAGTGTAATTGCTGGGTCATAGGGTAGTTCTATTTTTAACGTTTTGAGGAGCCTCCATACTATTTTCCAAGGTGGCTGCACCAATTTGTATTCTCACCAACAGTGCATCCTCTTCATCCTCACCAACATTTGTTGTTTCCTGCAGTGTTCATTTTAGTTATTCTGACAGGTGTAAGGTGGTATATCATTGTGGTTTTAATTGTATTTCAATCAAAATACTAATGATTGATATATCATCACTGATGAGTGATGTTGAGCATCTTTTCATGTGTCTGTTAGCCATCTGGATGTCTTCTATGGAAAAGTGTCTACTCATGTCTTCTGTTCACTTCTTCACTGGATTATTTGTTTTTTGGGGTGCTGAGTTTCATAAGTTCTATATAGATCTTGGATCTATACCAAATATAGATACCTTTGTGTACCCTTTATCTGGTAGATCATTTGCAAATATCTTCTCCAATTCCATAATTGTCTTTTAGTTTTGCTGATTATTTCTTTTGCTGTGCAAAAGCTTTTTATCTTGATGAGGTTCCAATAGTTCATGTATGCTTTTGTTTCCCTTGCCTTCATAGACATGTCTAGTAAGAAGTTGCAGTGGCCAAGGTCAAAGAAGTTGCTGCCGGTTTTCTCCTCTAGGATTTTGATGGCTTCCTGTCTTACATTTAGGTCTTTCATCCATTTTTTTTTTTAATTTTTTTTTTTCAACGTTTATTTATTTTTGGGACAGAGAGAGACAGAGCATGAACGGGGGAGGGGCAGAGAGAGAGAGAGACACAGAATCGGAAACAGGCTCCAGGCTCCGAGCCATCAGCCCAAAGCCTGATGCGGGGCTCGAACTCCCGGACTGCGAGATCGTGACCTGGCTGAAGTCGGACGCTTAACCGACTGCGCCACCCAGGCGCCCCAATCCATTTTGAGTTAATTTTTGTGTATGGTGTAAGAAAGTGGTCCAGGTTCATTCTTCTTCATGTCACTGTCCATTTTTCCCAGCACCATTTGCTGAAGAGACTGTTGTTGTTTTTTCCCATTGGATTCTCTTTCCTGCTTTGTTGGAGATTAGTTGGCCATATATTTGCGGGTCCATTTCCAGGTTTTCTATTCTGTTCCATTGATCTATGTGTCTGTGTTTGTATTAATAACATACTGTCTTGATGATTATAGCTTTGTAACACAGCTTGAAGTCCAGAATTGTGATTCCCCCAGATTTTGTTTTCTTTTTCAACATTACTTTGGCTATTTGGGGTCTCTTCTGGTTCCATACAAATTTTAGAATTGTTTGTTCTAGTTCTGTGAAGAATGCTGGTGTTATTTTGATAGAGACTACATTTTATGTGTACATTGTTTTGGGTAGTATGGATATTTTAACCATATTTATTCTTCCAATCCATGAACATGGAAGTTTTATTTCCCCCTGTTTCTTTGTGTCTTATTCAATATCTTTCATAAGCTTTCTATAGTTTTCAGCATACAGATCTTTTACCTCTTTGGTTAGTTTTATTCCTAAGTATCTTATGGTTTTGGGTGCAATTGTAAATGGGATCAGTTCCTTGATTTCTCTTTCTGCTGCTTCATTATGGGTGTATAGAAACACACATATCAGATCTAGCAGTTTTCTGGTGGAGCCTTTAGGTTTTCCAGGTAGAGTATCATGTCATCTGTGAAGAGTGAAAAGTTTGACTTCTTCCTTGTCCAATGGTATCTTTTTAAAAAATAAAGAAAATGTGAAAATTCCTATGGAACCACAAAAGATCCCAAATAGCCCAAGCTATTTTCAGCAAGAAGAACAAAGCTGGAGACATCACACTTCCTGATTTCAAAATATATACAAAACTATAGTAATCAAAACAGTATGGTAGTGGAATAAAAACAGACACATAGATCAGTAGAACAGAATAGAGAACCCAGAAGTAAACTGACACATACACAGTCAACTATTTTTTTTAATTTTTAATGTTTATTTATTTTTTTGAGAGAGAGAGACTGTGAGCAGGGAAGGGGCAGAGAGAGAGGGAGACACAGAATCCAAAGCAGGCTCCAGGCTCTGAGCTGTCAGCCCAGAACCCGACACAGGGCTCAAACTCACAGACCATGAGATCATTACCTGAGCCAAAATTGGATGCTCAACTGACTGAGCCACCCAGGTGCCCCCACAGTCAACTAATTTTTAACAAAAGTGCTGAGAACATAAAATGGTTAAGGGATAGTCTCTTTAATAAATGATCAATAAATGAAGTTGGGAAAACTAGATATCCACATGCCAAAAAACAAACAAACAAACAAACAAACAAACCCTGGACCCACATCTAACACTATACTCAAGAATCACCTCAAAACAGATTAAAGATTTAAACATTAGACCAGAAAATGCAAAACTCCTAGGAGAAAAAATATAGGAAAAGCTAGACATTGGTATTGGCAATGATTTTTTGGAGATGACACTAAATGCACAGACAACAAGAGCAAGGTTTACACGTAGAACTACACCAAACTAAAACGTTTCTGCATAGCAAAGGAAAAGGGCAACATAATATAAAAGCAAACTTTGGAATGGGAGAAAATACTTGTAAACCCTGTTACTTCCTAATGGGTTCATGTCCAAGATATATAACAACTCATACAACTCAATAGCAAAACAACAAACAAAAACCCAACAAAAATCCCAATTAAAAATGGACAAAGTACCAAATAGATATTCTTTTCAGAAAAACACATGCAAAAGGCCAAAAGGTATATGAAAAGATGCTCAACATTAGCAATCATAAAGGAAATGCAAATCAAAACCACAATGAGATACCGTTCCACACCTGTTCAAATGGCGATTATTAAAGAAATCAAAAGATAACAGATGTTGGTGAAGATGTAGAGAAAAGGGAACTCTTGTGTACTGTTGATGGAATGTAAATTAGTAAGGCTATTATACAAAACAGTATGGTATTACCTGAAAAAATAAATATAAAACTACCATATGATCCAATAATCTCACATATGGGTATATATCCAAAGGAAATAAAATTACTAGCTCAAAGACACATTTGCATTCCCAGGTTCATTAAAAACCAAGATATGTAAGCTATTTAAGTGTCCAACAGTAAATGAATATAAAGAAAATGTGAAATATATATATATATATATATATACACACACACACACACACACACACACACACACATATCATACACACACATACACAGTAATATAGTACTAAGCATTAAAAAGAAGGAAATCCTTCAATTTGTAACAACATAAATAAAAGACTGAAAGACACTATGCTAAGTGAAATAAGCCAGATACAAAATGACTAATATTGTGTGATATCACTTATATGTATAATTTAGAAGGAAAAAAGACAAATTCATAGTAGAAAAGAATAGAATTATGGTTATCAGAGGCTGGGGGGTGGGTCATGTAGGAAAAGGTAAGATTAAAGTAAAAATGGAAAAAATTAGAATGTGGCTGACAGGTTTTGGGAGGAGGGCGTCATAGGAAGTTATTATTGAATGGGTGCAGAGTTTCAGTTTTACAAGATAAAGAGTTCTGTGAGTGGAGGGTGGAGATGACTGCTTTATAATATAAATGTACTTAATATCCCTGATGTACACTTAAAAATGTTTATGATAGTAAATTTTATATGTATTTTGCCACATGAAAATTTAGGATGAAGAAAAATCAAGGCAGATATACTTAACATTGGGTTCATGGATCTGCAAGAAGGTCTCTGGACATGACGGGAAGACAATGACACACTTAAAATTATTTGCAAATTGTATATTGGGGAGAGATTCCAATAGCTTTCAGCATAGACTTAAGTAATGCCAGATGGGAAAATTAAGGAGAAGTCTAACAAAAGTTTTATTAGATGTTTGTAACTTAAAAGTAATCAAAATCCAAAGGTTTTGTTAAATTCACACGTTAAAAAGATGTGTATAATGCCAGTAAATTACATTATTTGTTATCCAATCACTACAGCTAATCTCCTAGAGTTAGCAAATATTCTGCTTAAATGTGTGGACTTGCTGCTCTTAAATTTCAACGTACCCCAGATTTGTAGATCCATCTCCCCATCTGACAGTCAAAAACTGGTGTCTAGAGATGGTAAATGGCTTGGTCAAGGTGACACAAATGCCTATTTTTCATCCTAACTAAAATCGAGGACTGCCATACACCTTATTCTCATTAAGGTCAGTGGACAGTTAGAGCTTTGTGAAATAATAACTAAGATTTATTATGAGCTCACTATGTACTACCATTTTAAGTACTACATACAGAATGTCATTTCTCTCTTCACAGCATTCTTATGAGATAGGTGCTTATAAGTTTTCATAGCTTTTCAGTAGATGTTTTCATTTTACAGGTCAAACAAAATGAGGCTTATAAAGATTAACTTGCTTATTATGTTCAGACAGGAAGTGACAGAGATTCAGACTCAGGTACATCTGACTCTAAAAGCCCAACTGTATTATTCATTTTCTAATTATGAATGAGGACTGAGCTATAACCATTGACACACAAGGTATATTTTATCTGATTCAAGAACACAGAGCTACGTGGCACAGAGAGGTGAAAGCAGCCACAGGCTTAGAGCCCTGTGTCTAAAACTGCTACATAAACTCTTGATTTTGCAGAGAAATAGAAAGACTAAGGAGGCAATTATTACCATTGATATTTAAACCAACAATAAGCAGATGGTGTGAATGAATCCAGCCACCTAACCCAACAATAAGCAGATGGTATGAATGAATCAAGCCACCTAAAGCAGACCTCCAGAAAAGGGAGAGCTAATATCTTGGCGTTGCCATTTACTAGGTAGAAAACTTGGGTAGTATCCTCTGAAACCCATCACCTCTCACATACTCTCTTCCTTCACTACTGAAATTAGAAATATCTCCTATGCCCCTTTCTACTAAATCATTTCTAACATAATTCAAACATGATAGAGCAGCTCCTATTGCAAATAACAACATAAACAATGAAGTGTGCTTGTTCTAATGCTTCCTTTCAACTGCAGCTCTCTCTGTCCTTCACAGCAGAAACATCTTCAAAGTATTGTTTAGAATTTTTATATCCATTTCTTATGCACTAATCTCTCTTTTAAAAATGATATCTACAACTGTAGCTTATTCCTTTGTTTTGTTATACACTGTTCAATTATATAAATAGATGTTAACTTATCTCTTCATTTAACTGTTAAGGGACATTTGGGTTGTTTCCATTTGCTATAATAAACAAGGGTGCTACCTTATTTAACATATATCCTAGGCAAACAAGTGAAAGAATTTCCCCAGAGCATATACTTATGAGTGTACTGGAAAAATGTTTAAATTTACTAGTAATGCAAAAGTTTCCAAAGGGTTTGAGCCAATTATTACTTCTACCAGCATATGATGAGAGTTATTTTTTGCTCTATAATCCTACAAAGAGATATTACCTGACTTAAAAGTTGTGCCTATACTTTCAAATAATTTGCTCAGTTTTCAACTGAGTCTCTTGAATACTTTATCATGACTTAAATGATTTACCTATATATTGTGCATAGCAATATAGTGAGGATTAAATATATTACAATGCCTTGTCATGAATTCATTTTCATTTTGATTTTTTATGACCAATCTTGTATTTTCCATTTCATTTCATGTTTAAGTCTTTAATACAATTTAAATTTAGTGTATGGAGATGAGATAGCATATAATTATTATTAACTTTCTATATATGGGTGGGTCATTTCCTGGCATTTATAAGATTGGTTGATTTTTAGCTATATCTTTGTCTTTAATACATGTTCTGATTAAATAAGCATACACAAGAGGGCAAAAAATACAAATGTGTAGTTCAATGAATTATTATAAAATTACATATATAACCAATATTCAAATCAAGAAATAGAACTTTGTCCACATTCTATACGACCTTCTTGTATCTCTCCCTAATTCTAAATTCTCCATTATCCTCAAGTTAAATAATTTCTTTATATTTACAACTATAGTTTTTCTTATTTGATTTTTTAAAATGGAAGCATCTGTTATTCATTTTTTAAAATGTTTATTCATTTTGAGAGAGTGTGTGCACACATGAGTGGGGAAGGGGCAGAGAGAGACAGAAAAGGGATCCTAAGCAGCCTCCATGCTCAACACAAGTCTGACCCAGGGCTCCATCCCCTGAGCCACGAGATCATGACCTGAGCTGAAATCAAGAGTTGGATGTTTAACCGGCTGAGCCACCCAGGCACCCCATCTGTTATTCATTCTGTGTCTGGTTTCTGTCATTCAATATTATATCTGTCCCTCTGTGCAGCTAAGAATGGCATTTGTTTGAATTCACCAACAAAATGGCAATTTCATTAGTAGAGAATTATTTCCCCAAATTTTCTCTCTAGTCTCCGTGTTGTTGCTCTATTGTTATCTAAAATATAATTTTGGAAGGACATAGCTTAGATAAGTTTAGTGTTTATACATTTTGAGTAAACCCTTTTCCCCAATAGATGCTTTTAGATTTGTAGAAAACTATGTAAAAGACTAGTGACCTGGAAGATATGTGAGTAGAAATTACCTAGACTGAAGCACAGAGAATAAAACAAAATTGTATGCATTTGGAAATGGCAAAAACTTGATTAAATGTATATTTAGTACATTTAGTAATTTTTTTTTAGTTAGCTCACAGAAGAATAGGGAAAGAGACATATTGAATATTCAATACTGTAAAACACTTCTAAAATTGATCAATGATATCAAGCCACAGAAGTAAGAATCATTACAATCCCCAAGCAGCATACACAACACACACATAGTGTTACAGGTTGGGTTCCCTTAGAAGTTGAATCTGAAATGGATATTTGCATACAGGAAGTTTATTAGGGAGTGCTCTTAGGATCAACACTGTGAGGGAGTGGAGTAAGGAGAGCTGGACAGAAGGAGAGGTTGGACTGCAATGGCTTCAGCTAATTTCACTGGGCTCTCTAGAGTTAGGGGAGCCTGTCAGAGTTGTTCTGAATTGGAGGATAGGGGCAAGGCCTACAAATGTCTACATCATTGAATGTGAGTAGCCAACAGGAAGGAAATGTTACTTCAATTAAGTTGAAATTCTTCTGGGGCGCCTGGGTGGCTCAGTCGGTTGAGTGTCCGACTTCAGCTCAGGTCACGATCTTGCAGTCCTTGAGTTCGAGCCCCGCGTCAGGCTCTGGGCTGATGACTCAGAGCCTGGAGCCTGCTTCCGATTCTGTGTCTCCCTCTCTCTCTGCCCCTCCCCTGTTCATGCTCTGTCTCTCTCTGTCCCAAAAATGAATAAACGTTAAAAAAAATAAAAAAAGAAAAGAAATTCTTCTGTACAGGGACACCTGGATGGCTCAGTCAGTTAAACATCTGACTTCAACTCAGGTCATGATCTTACGGTTTGTGAGTTTGAGCCCCGTGTCAGGGTCTGTGCTGACAGCTCAGAGTCTGGAGCCTGCTTTGGATTCTGTGTCTCCCTCTCTCTCTGCTCCTCCCACACACCCCTACCACTTGTGATCTCTCTGTCTCTGTTTCTCAAAAATAAACATTAAAAAATTAAAAAAAGAAACTCTTCTACAGAGAGTCTTAAAGATAGACTCATGAGTATAATTGACTACCAACACGCTAGGAGGTGGGAGAATGAGTGTTTCAGTGTTGGAGGGAAAATGTGGGTGTCACACAATACCATCTACTGCATACACAATGCACCTAGGCACATTAGTAGAACTGCTTATATTAAATCAACATTAAAGAGAATATTTTCTTTTTTTTAATGTTTATTTTTTATTTATTTTGAGAGAGAGTGAGAGAGCAGGCAAGCAGGGGAGGGGCAGAGAGAGGGAGAGAGAGTCCCAAGCAGGTTCCACAAAGCCTGATGTGGGGCTCAATCCCAGGGTTTGTGAGATGATGGATTGAGCCAAGATCAAGAGTCAGATGCTCAACTGACTGAACCACCCAGATGCCCCATCAAAGAGAGTATTTTCAATGCTGAGTAAAAATGTCATTATCTTTTAGAGAAACACTTAGACTTACAACTGACTTCTCAACATTAAATGATAAAAATGAAAAGAAAATGGAATGACAGACTTAAAATGCAGAATAATTGCAACTTAAAAATCTCTAATACAGAAAGAAAAATCCTCAAAAGTAAATGTGGGTTAAAGCCATCTGTACACACACACAAAAGAGAATTTGTGGCCATCAAAACAACACTGAAATATGTATTATAAGGATTTCTTCAGAAAGAAAAAAAATAATTATGAATAAAAATTCACAGAAATCTGAGGAGGTGTAAAAAGTAAGAGAAGTAATTCTCTCCACCTACTTCACCCATCCCCCTAGTCCCCTCCCCACTCTGGAAAATACCAGTTTTTTCTCTTTATTTGTGATTCTGTTTCTGAATCAGTACCTTGTACACCTGGAACTAGTAATACATTGCATGTCAACTGTACCTCAATTTTAAAAAAAATAAGAGAAGGGGCAAATGAGGAGATACATATGAACACTGACTAGATTGTTAGTTATATTGTATTTTTTTACATAGGTGGTTTTTATACGAGTTTGTTTACATTTTAAAAATATTTTGTGCTTTATCCATAAATTTTGCAGGTTTCTGCATGTGTGTTGCAGTTATATAAACACTGTTAAGATACAATGGAGCCAATCTTGAAGATCCTCCCACGAAAACAAAACCATTTAGAGCAAAACTTAGTCTACTGTACTTCCTAAATATAAGCAAAACTTTGGTTACTTCTTGCAAATGCCTCTGATAATCATAAATTAATCTTAAGTCACCTTCCTAAAATGGTATAAGATAATCACTGTTAACCAATCTCCTATTGTCTGGGTAGCCCTACTGTAATAACCAATAACTGTGAACGTTAAATGACCTCCTCATTTTCACTTTATGAGCTGCTGCATAACATCCTGCCTCTGAACTTGGTAGCAGGGTTCAGGTTGAAGTCTCATGTACAGTTTGTTTCTTGCTGAATAAAACACTTATATCAAGTAAAGCTCTGAATTTTCTTTTGAGAACACACATAAACTATACCTTTGCATGTGGAAACTTTTGTTCTATTTTTAAAATACAGACTCTTTTTCAATAGCTCAATGTTGTGATTTTCTCCCTGTTTACTTATCATTGAACATGCAGTCCTGATAATGCATTATCATAATGCACAGAATTATGCATTTAACCTGAGTCTTTATCATTCGAGTTATAAATAAAACTATTCCATTCAAATCTTAAGTTGTGATTGAAAAGCTGATCTTTTGTAAATTAAGGTGTCCATGAGAGAAAGGACCAATTACCTCTTTTTTTTTTAAGTTTATTTATTCATTTTGAGAGAGGGAGAGAGCACAGGCAGGAGAGGGGCAGAGAGAGGGAAAGAGAGAATCCCAAGCAGGCTCCAAGCCTTCAGCACAGAGCCTGATACAGAGCTCAAACTTACTCAGGAACCCTGAGATCATGACCTGAGCCACAATCAAGAGTACAATGCCTAACAGACAGTCATCTAGGCACACGGCCCTGCCCCTTTGCCATTCTCTCTTATTTATGATTGTGTTTAACTTTGTATCACCAAGCTTAAGGACTTCCATCTTTCCCTTGCATACATTAGTAAAATTGCATTTTTTGGTAACAGTAGTCCCAAATCTGAAGCGAAGAGCAAGAGGATTGTGATGAGTGAGGAAAGGGGAGAAACAGTGTTATCAGGCTGAGAAGAGTGCCCCTGTGCTGACAGGGGGAGTCCCAGCTCCTGGTCAGTGAGGATCCCATTTTTCCTGTTGGAGACACACACAGCAGGGTAATTTGTACAGAACACACCTCAGTCATTGTTTCAGGGATTTATTCTAATTTTGATTAGCCAAAATTCCCCTGATGGCTAGGGGATTATTGAACCCTAATTTTAGTTTCTATTTCCATTGACAAATTCATCTATTTTTCTCTTATTAAAGTTGGATGATAAAGAGGTAAATGACACATGTATCTTCCTCCCCTGGAAAATTCTCTCATTCATTTTGATCATATTTAATTTGTTTGATTTAATAGGTCTTTGTGAGCCATTTCATACTCAGGCAGCATATAAACACATAATCTTTAAAAAACAACAGGTTGTTTTCATTATTGCATTGATTAGGATAGACTGATTGGCATTTTAATTTATTTAATCCCTTTCACTTAATAACATTGTCACCACACAAAGGTTTCCCACAGAGGTCTGCCTTTACTAATTTTAGCCTTTTTTAAAAAAAGCTTTGTTTATTTTTGAGACAGAGAGAGGGAGAGAGAGGGAGAGAGAAGAAAGAGAGAGTATACAAGTTGGGGAGGCACAGAGGGAGAGGAGAGAGAGAGAATCCCAAGCAGGCTCTTCACTGCCAGCACAGAGTACAATGCGGGGCTTGAACCTGCAAACGGTGAGATCATGGCCTGAGCTGAAATCCAAGGCTTAACTAATGAGTTAAGGCGCCCCATTGTTTTTTGTCTTTAAAACATTTTCCCAATGGTTTTCATGTCACTTAAAGCTGGATGGCTTACTAATATGAGATCTGAAATAGTTGTTGGGATATCTGGCTTTAGATTGGTATCACTACTGATAAACTCCTTGATATCAGGCAATGCTTTTCACCTCTCTCAACTTAATTTCATTTTTTTGTCATTTGGTAAAATGAGAAAATATTAGAGTAAATGATCTTAAAACTTCCTTTCAGCTCTGATACTCAAGCACTTCCATGAAGTGATGAGGTCTGTTCCAGGTTATAAAATAAGCTGGCAATAGAGTGGAAATAAAGTCCCCAGGACATTCTTTAGCTATAATCAGATGGCTTAGAGAAAAGAGAGAGATTTCATAAAAAAAAGAGAGAGTGGAGGAATAAATGAATCAAAGGTAATATCGAAAGTAATGTCAGAAATGTGAAATGTGGAAAAGAATAGAGATACAATTCTTTCAAAAACAGCCCAGGACAAACTAAAGGAACTCTGACGTGACTGTCCAATTTTCTTCTCATGATCTACATTTTCACAAAGCCTAGATTATTCAATCTACTCATTCCCCTACCTCTCCAAAAGTATGTGTTATGCAAACATCTGTGAAATCCTAAATTCCTGTTTATATTTAGGACCTCTTTTCTGCCTTGTTGCCTGTGCTTCCTCCCTACCATCCTCCTACATCAGAGACTTACCTCTCCTCAGCCTTTCCACATGTGCCATTGACCATTGTGAAGGGTAGTATTCCTCTAGACTACTGTTCTCTTCTACCAGCTTCCTAAACTGTGGCTCATGTATCTGTAGTGAGAGAAGTAATCTATAATGCAGCTACATAATTATTTTATTTTAAGGTAAATGCTTTTCATTTTCTGACTTCGGCTCACCTGGGCCTTTAGACAGACTGTGGAGTGATGGCATCTTTCCCCAGCACCATCTGGATGTGGCTAAATGAAGTCTCATGACAAAATGGTGATACAAAAAAAAGAAGGGATGTACTTGTATTACACACCTTAGTGGCCTATAGCCCTAAAGTTCACTATTTAAGATCATATTTTCAAGACTGATAAGATACATTGAAAAAACAAAATACTGGGGGGAGGAAGGTATAACCTATGGCTTTTAAATCCTTATACTTTATTTAACTTGATTATACAATTCATTATCATTACTAACAATAAAGTGGTAAGTTACATGAGTAAATACATGCATTTTCCAAGAATACAGAGGGACATAAAATGCTATATTTGGATTCTGAAGGGAAGTATATAGAATAAAAAAGAAGTTAAAGGAAAACTTCACTGTTGTAACCAGAATATATAGTCTTGCAAAAGCTCTTCTTTCCTGGATGATAAGATCAGTCAGTCCATGGCCCTCACTGCTTCTAACCTTGGGTCAAATAATCACTTCCATGTATTGAGAACCCATAAAACATCTGACAATGTTTTATGTGTTTTATACACAGTTTTTAAATGAATGCTCATAACCATTCTTCATTTCAGGTTTTTTGATCTCCATTTCAAAGATAAGTAATTTCTCCCAAAGTCTGCACCATTATGTTATGGGGCTGAATTTGACTGATTTTAAAACCAAAGTCCATAATCTTAACTTCATCGAGCACTGCCCTTCCAACTATCTGATTTTTCCTCTTCTCCAGAGATCTGGACTCTTGATTTCCTAAAGCTTAGGGACTTTGAATACATAAAATAGGTACAAACGTGGGTTCAAATCCCAGCTTTGCTATAAACAAAATAGGGAATAATAACACCTGTCTTAAGGATCACTGCCAATGAGAGGAAATAATGTGCAAAAAGCTTTTACTCAGTGTCTAGCACATTGTAGCCATTCAATAATGGTGGTAGTGGTTACTTTTGTTTGATGTCAAGTAACATGGCATCAAAGCATTTTTTTAATTATTTTTAACATTTATTTATTTTTGAGAGACAGAGAGACAGAGCGCGAGTGGGGGAGGGGCAGAGAGAGAATGAGACACAGAATCCGAAGCAGGTTCCAGGCTCTGAGCTGTCAGCACAGAGCCCAACACGGGGCTCGAACTCACAAACCATGAAATCATGACCTGAGTCAAAGTTGGATGCTTAAACCAACTGAGTCACCCAGGCACCCCGGCATCAATGCTTTTATCCTGGATTGTGCCTTTAATTTGTATACTCTCACCTACTACCTCACTAGGGAAGCCTAAGCCCTATCCAAGACCCCAGAGTTGAATATGTTTTTTTACAGTTCCATGGCCCATTAAAAAGTCTGTCTCAAGGCACTGGATGGCTCAGTCAGTTGAGCATCCACTTCAACTCTGGTCATGATCTCATGGTTCATGAGTTTGAGCCCCATGTCAGCCTCTGTGCTGATAACTTGGAGCCTGGAGTCTGCTTCAGATTTTGTGTCTCCTTCTCTCTCTACCCCTCCCCTACTCATGCTCTGTCTTTCTCTAAAAAATAAACACTAAAAAATAGAAAAGAAAGAAAGAAAGAAAGAAAGAAAGAAAGAAAGAAAGAAAGAAAAATCTGTCTCCTAGAGGTCTCCTGTGAGGTTGTGGTTTGAAACCTCAGAGGCCAGACATTCAGAATGTACAAAATGTAAAATTATCAAAGATATCTCTATTTAGATGAGAGGATGTTGTGGGACATAACAAGTCCAATATTTAAAAATAGTTAAGTAGATGCTATATTCTCTAATAGAGTTGTACCAGGATCTTTATCCCACTCCACTGGGAAAAAAGACAACATACATTTATTTGTTGTATCTCTTTTAGGATAGAGAAATAAATATTTTGAGGCTAAGACTGATACTGTTTGACTAGTTTTCCAATATATTTAAGTTTGTACATTTCATTTCCCCTTTTATTCTAATTGTTAACTGAAGTGGCACGGGCATCTCTAAAAGATCTTTCCTCATCCACTTTAAAAGAAAATCCTGGATAAGTGTCAATTATAACCATTAGAGCAGAATTCTTTCCTTTTAGTCAAACTGGTTATTAAACTCTAAAGACTGCTACTAAGTTAACTTTTTTTCTTAAAAATGTAAAAAACACAAAAAAAACCTTTAAAAAGATAAATATGTATAGATACTTTATAGGAGTGAAGAATATAGAAAGGTACATATGAATATACTTATTAAAATATACAGGTCCAATTCAATATAACAATTGATGTTTTTATTCCCTACTGAAACTATTTTTATATTTATAGATACTTGAACATAAATCAAAATAATAATATTACGCATTAAGATCATATGAAATTTAAATTTCTGTATCTATCAAATAGTTTTATTAGAACACAGCCATGCTCATTTATTTATAAATTGCTCATGATGGCTTTCATACTATAACAACAAGCTGAGTATCACCCACAGATCTTGAAATACTTATCATCTCATCCATTATTGAGAAGGATTGCCAGTCTCTGATATAAAACAAATACTGTACCTATGCATCACTCCCTTTCCTATACTTGAGTTCCTGCAGCCTACTGTGTCTTTCATTCCTCTTACCTACACTAGTTCTCTTGTGCATTAATTGAAGCCCTCTGATATCTTCACCACAAACCTTTTACAATAAAGCTCAATGACATTCCTTGTCTCATGCCAATTCTTCTATTGTAACTTTTACTCCTCTCCTTTGCTCTTCCTCAGTGAGCACCCTCTCCCTAGGAAAAGCAGCTGTTCTTAATAGAAGACATTCATTTTCTCATTTATATAACTCATGAAAGATCAATAAGATTTTCTATATGTTGAACATTCCAATGATAATTTTACACCATTATACCTCCCTATATGTTAATAACATTTTTCCCTGTAGAATCCATACTTTTGCCATATATTATACTCTTACTAATTTATTCATTCATTCATCCTTCCATCCATCCATCTATCTATCCATTCCTGCTACAAATGTGTATTTGGTACATGCCACACAAGAAGGAAGATAAATTACATTGTGGCATGGGAACAGCCTTTACACAAATGAGAGGAAATTGTTGAGGAGGAAACTAAGAATCAAGGAGAATGGAACTTCCATATTTCATTATCATAGCCTTCCAACCTTTCCAACAGTCTTTTAACTTTGATATTTTATCAATATTGTCCTTCTATTGAAGCTCTTAGCGTCACTATGATCTCTTAGTTCCTCAAGCTCCTCTTCTCTGATAATGCCAAAATCTACTTCACTGTTACTTGCCCATATGAGTGGCCACAGTTTGGGTTTTTCATAGTGATTCTGAAATTGTTCCTCTGCAAGTGTTAATTAGTTCCGGTTTTCCTGCTTTTACTAAACCTGCTCTTGACCCATAGTTTGGCCTCCATTCTTCCACATGTACCATTAACCCACACTAACTTTATTTGCCACTTCCATTAAGCAGAGAAATTGCCCAGCTGTCGTATCAATAGTGCCTCTCTAGGGGCGCCTGGGTGGCGCAGTCGGTTAAGCGTCCGACTTCAGCCAGGTCACGATCTCGCGGTCCGTGAGTTCGAGCCCCGCGTCGGGCTCTGGGCTGATGGCTCGGAGCCTGGAGCCTGTTTCCAATTCTGTGTCTCCCTCTCTCTCTGCCCCTAACCCGTTCATGCTCTGTCTCTCTCTGTCCCCAAAAAAATAAATAAACGTTGAAAAAAAAAATTAAAAAAAAAATAGTGCCTCTCTAGATCCCCCATGTACTTCAACTTTTGATTTTCACTTGTACTCATATTGCCACCCTGATACTTCCGCATTATGCCAATATTTGTTTCCTCTTCCTTGATTATATTTGAAGGATTGCTGCTGACAATCATAAAAGAGTGCTGCATTGTTCCATTAATCATTTGTGTTCTTTAATATCAGCATGGCCTTCAGTGCTATATAATATTCTTTAAAATGGCTACTTAAGTTCCCTTCCAGAATTTCCCAAACCTTCTTCATTTTTTTTCACTGATTTCCATGAAGATAAAGCTTTGGGATTCTACTTTCTTCATCAATATGCAGTCTGTGCCTAAATTTGTTCCCCACACCCTTGTACAGTTCAGGTTTTGGAATACAACCTTCAGTACAGATTCCTGTGTCTTTAGCCAAGTGGGAATTTTAATCATTTCTTCCAAAATTAGCAGAAGAAAGCTTCTACATTGCCTCCAAATCAGCAGATATCAAGGATTCAGCACAGAAACCATAATAGGCACTATTCAGTAATAGGAAAAAGGAAGTGAGACGGCAAGCTGCATCTTGCATCTGAGATGTTTGGGACAAAAAACAGTCCATTTTCTATATACATAATAGTTAATGGCATGATACTGAAGGAGCCACACTTTCACCTGCCACTGCATTTGAAGAACACTGAAAGAAGTGCATGGAATCAATTAAGTACACGGAATTAAGAATTATTATCTTTTTGTTATGGATGTATTTCCTAACTCTATACAGATGTACACAAATCTGACTCTGCCACTAACCAGCTATTAGAATTTTGGGTAGCCACATAACCCAATTCTAATTGAATTGGGTTTAGGATTCTATTGTGTATAATAAAGAAAGTAATACAACCTACCTACCCCCTGACAATATTCTCATATTTAAAATGAAACACTGCATACAAAGCATATAGCATATGTCTGGGACATAGTAAATGCCCCCAAAATGCTACTTTTTAAAGCCATAGAGAATGAGCATCACGTCAATAGATTCAAAATATACTCCAGTAATACTGGATTCAAAAATGATTGCATTCAGAAGAAATCTTATTCTTTTGGTTATTTTGAAACAAACAACAACAACAACAAAAACCTTCCAATATTAAATGAAAAGGAAGCTGCTCTTAGAAGATGAATGAAGATAAAAGTAAGTTCACACACACACACACACACACACACACACACACGTTCTATTACAGTTATCTTTATAACCATCACTGGAGCTACATAAATGGTGTTACCTGACGTTGCATTCACTGTTTTAGAGTCAAACTTTAAAATAATATTGGTTGTTTTTAACATGATAGCCCCTTAGTGCACATAAATGAATGTATTTAAAACTAAACATAGTCTCAGAAACCTTCCCCATCCCCTCAATTCCAAGTTTCCATTTAATATCTCCTTATAATTGTTAATTTTCCAAGACAGAACTAATATTTTCTATCACAAGTTAACCTAAGAATCATTTATCTTCTCACTTCCTTCTACCTCCCAAGTCCTATTTTTCCCCACATGACAATGTGATTCTTATTCCTTCCATCTTTTATCTTTATTTTTAATTACCCCTTCACTGACAACATATTATCATTGTCTACTACTAAATATTCCTGCCACAGTCTCTACACTAAACATTGTATCCTTCTGACTGTTAACAGATTGATATTCCTAAAAGTACTTTTTAGAAAAGGCCATGGAGAGGGTACCATCACATCTATGTGGGTAGAATAAATGAAACTACTTCCACAGCCATGTTTTTCACATCCTCTAATCACAAACAGGCCATAAATTCTTTTAAGGAGAGGTTCATACATTAATTCACTTTTGTAAACCCTGTGCCACCTGACATATAGCCTGGTTCAAAATAAAAGTTCAAAATGTTTATTTGTTCAATAAACATTGAACAAGACCCTTGTTCCATGTCATTACTTGATCTCTGTTCCTATGTTATCACAGAATGTTTTCTCTCATCCTTATTTATTTTAGCTAAGTGTAACTGGAACATATAACAAAATGCATGGCTGGAGGGAAATGCACGAAAAGAAGGGGAAAACAAGCCTTAGATACTGAAGAATTTAAGATGCTTCAGCATTCTCTTCTATTCCATATATCAGCAATGAGGATACTCACATGTGCAATTCATTAATATCCATGGGAATTCAGAACTTCATAATTGTACTTATGAAAAATAGTAAATTTAGGAAAGTTATAGGATTAAAATGTATAGGGTTCTGGCAGTACCCACTGGATAAAATCTAAACAAGAAAAAAAAAACTCAGAAACTGTTGACTTGTGTTATTTTCAATGACCAACATAAAGCTAGATAGTGAGGCAAATTTTCTTTTCTTTCTTCTAGGCATATACATTTTATTATCCCCCAGTGTAAGGACAGTTAGGAGAGTCATCTCAAAGTACAACTGCAATGTTTTGTTTGTTGTACAGGCATATAAATTCAACATTTTTTTTTACTTTTTTTTTTCTATTTTCTTCACTCCAACTACCTTGGTTCAAGCTACTTTCATCCTAAATTATCATCTCATATAAGCATCCTAAATCTTTGTACCTACTGAATCCGCCATATACTTTTCCATCAGAGTTCCATGTGGTCCACTTGACTGAAATCTTTCACAGACTTTTCCCCATGGGAAAAATGCAAATAACTTTTCATGAGCATATATCCCCTCAAAAATGATCCCAAAGTACCTGGATAGTTGTTGACTGCTTTCAAAAATCATTTTTATAGAGATGCAGTTATAAAATATATCCAATAGGATATAAATCTCAGAATATTGTGGAAAAGAAAAAAATCCTTCATAATGGTGCAAGAATGGAGTTAAGACACATTTTTGTTGTTATTATTGTTTGTTTTTCACCTAACCCATCTGTGCTGGAGATCCTTAAGACTACCCTCACATTTGTATATTCACAGGATTCATCATATAGTTATTCCATGGTTAAGACTTATTACTGTGATGTTGAAAGGATATATAGCAATGTAATAAGGAGAAAATATCTAAGTAGAGTCTGGAGAAATCCATGTGCAGGATTCCTTATGTTCTCTTCTTCCCATAGTGGTCTCATGAAGCATATTTTTCTTCCACAGCAACTAAATACAACAATATGGGTGTGATGTTTTTACCCAGGGAAGCCCAGTAGAGATTCAGTGCCCAAAGTATGTGCTGGAGGTGGTCACATAGGCACCTTCTGTCTAACATGTGCCAAAATCTCAGGCTCCCAGAAGGAAAGCAAATGTTCAGCATAAATCATTGTTTGCAAGAAATATCTAGGAACAGTGAACCATTTTTACCAGTTAGCTGTTGCCAAAGGATCACCTTGCAAGCAGGTTTTATAAGATAGCAGTGTCAGCCTCGCAAAGTTAACCATTTTCCTACACACCCTCAGACTCAGATATCTAGATAGAATGTCTAAAAAAGTGTGAGCCTGAATGCATCAGAAATAGTGATCTAATCATAGGAGGAGAGACATGGGGCAGGTTGCATTCCATACCCAACAGAGAGCAAAGAGATGGCAGATGGAATAAATAAGATAGATGAATATGTTAGTGTACCTAGTTGCCCATGAATATAGGTACACAGAAATCCCATACATCTGGTAAGAATATGTGATAATTCTGATAAGAAACACAAACCATAATACACCTAAAGAAAAGACAGAGATGTCACCATGTGCAGAAGTATTTAAGACCATACTGAGAACCAGATTTCAGTGCTTGTTTCCAGCCCTCATTCTGAATATCCAGAAAGATCAGTCATATCTCAGTGTATGTCTGGAACCAAAAGCCATCAGCTATTTTGCTCCAGAGAATAAGACTTGTCTTGAATACTACAATGATAGAGTAAACCCACTTGTGCACTCAGACTCCATCTTAAAAGTTGATGGGGGATGGGATGCAGAGCAGGGAAATTACTACTTACTCAACAAACCAGATCGCTCAAAACTGAAATCTGATATAAATGAATAACATCAAATTTGTTAAGAAAACTTAAAAGGAGATATTAATTGACTGGTCTAAGGTGTAATGCTATCTAGTAGGGAAAGTTTAGGGAATTAATAAAAAGGATTTCATTTTTTTCTAATTTAAATTTTGGTTAATTTACGTAAAGTGCAATACTGTTTCAGGAGTAGAATTCAGTGATTCATCACTTGCATACAACACCCAGGGTTCATCACTACAAGTGTTCTCCTTAGTACCCATCACCCATCTAGACCATCTGCCACCCACTTCCTTCCAACAACCTATAGTTTGTTCTCCATTATTAAGAGTCTCTTATGGTTTGTTCCCTCTCTCCTCTTCCCCTCCATTCCCATATGTTCATCTGTTTTGTTTCTTAAATTCCACATATAAGTGAAATCATATGATATTTGTCTTTCTCTGATTGACTCATTTCACTTCACATTGTACATTCTAGCTCCACCCATATTATTGCAAATGGAAAGATTTCATTTTTTTATGATTAATATTCCATTGTGTGTGTGTGTGTGTGTGTGTGTGTGTGTGTCTGTGTGTGTGTACATACCACATCTTCGTTACCCATTCATCAATCAATAGACATCTGGGCTCTTTCCATAATTTGGCTATTATTGATAGTGCTGCTATAAACCCTGGGGTGCATGTGCCCCTTCAAATCAGTATTTTAGTATCTTTTAGGTAAATACCTAGTAGTGCAATTGCTGGGTCATAGGGTAATTGTATTTTTAGTTTCTTGAGGAACCTCCATACTCTTCTCCAGAGTGGCTGGAGTTTGCATTCCCACCAACAGGACAAGAGGGTTCCCCTTTCTCTGCATCCTTGCCAACATCTTTTGTTTCTTGTGTTGTTAATTTTAGCCACTCTGACAGGTGTGAGGTGGTATCTCATCGTGGTTTTGATTTGTATTTCCCTGATGATGAGTGATGTTGAGCATCTGGATGTCTTCTTTGGAAAAGTGTCTATTCATGTCTTCTATACATTTCTTAACTGGGTTATTTGTTTTTTGTGTGTTGAGTTCTAAGTTCTTTATAGCTTTTGGACACTAACCCTTTATCAGATATGTCATTTGCAAGTATCTTCTCCCATTCTACAGACTGCCTTTTAGTTTCATTGATGTTTCTTTTGCTGTGCAGAAGCTTTTAATCTTGTAAAGGATTTCATAAATTTTATAAAATAAAAAATCTATACCACCTTTGCATACTTTTGTTGTATGATTCTATTTTCAAACTCACAGTACAAATAATTGAATATGATACCTTTGATACTATCTTTTTCTATAAAGACATAAAATTAGGGTGATATGATAGTGACCTGAGTGGGAAATTTCCTTGTAGATTTGTTAATTAGGAAAAGCCTCACTCTCCAAGGACAGCTTTGAGACTTGAAAGTCAAAGAGGACCTCATGATTCAAAATTCTCCACTGTGAGGCCCCCGGGTGGCTCAGTTGGTTAAGCATTGGACTCTTGGTTTTGTCTCAGGCCATGATCTCACGGTTCGTGAGTTTGAGCCCCACACCAGGCTTGGGATTCTCTCTCTCCCTCTCTCTGCCCCTCTTTCACTCTCTCTCTCAAGATAAATAAACTTTAAGAAAAAAAGCAAAACAAACTTCTCCAGTGAAAGTGCTCTAAATCTAGAAACAACTAGCGCAAAATCCCCAAGTATCGATTTAGCAAGAGAAAGGCACTCAAAGAAATTAATTTTGCAATAGTCCGAGATGTAATGGTAGAAGTAAAGGGATTAGTTAAACATATGGAACTGGGCTGAATGCAGGAAGAAGAAGGGGGAAAAGAAGCATCCAGAGTGCTTTCCAACTCTTTACTTTCCTTTATGTGTTAATATAAGATGAGGCCCACATAATTAAGCCTATCTTTTGGCTAGTATATAAGAAACATCACAATATATATATATGTGTATGTGTATATATATATATATATATTACATAAAATATAAAAATATATACATATGTATGTGGTAATGGTACTTTTAATAGAAGAGATTAGCAAAGCAACATTTTAATTCTGATCTCTTATTTCTTGTGGTCTTTATTACTATAAAAATGCTTTTAAGCTTTCAGATGAAAACTGGAATGGAACACTTAATGTTCTTTATGTCCTCTTATGTATTCAAGTTTGTCAGAGCTAAGGCAGATACAGCAACTGCTTTAGCCAGAATAAGCACAAGTGTATAAATTTAAAGCAGATAAAACAAATGCCTTAGCCAGGATAAGCAGAAGTGTATAAATTCTACTGAGGTCTGAATCACTGGCCACTTTATAATGTTTATAATAATAAAGGTGTAATGAACAAACACCTGGCTAAAATGTACTTCCTACTTCAATGCACACATCCTCTTAATTGAGATGTAATGCATGGTGTGCATTGGTACGCAACAGAATAAAAAACAGACTTTATCTTATTAAAATTATGACAATTTGTTTTCATTTATTAGCCTTTAATCTTGGAATATGTAGGTTTATTTACTCTCAATCTCTTTTCATTCATTTTGTGTATGACTCATATGATTTGCCAACTGTTTTAAATAAGACAATTGAACCCAAACCTGACTCTTTAATTCTACTGTCAACAAGAACTAAAACACAAAGACTCTTTCAAGAAAAACACGTAATTACAAGAATGTTTACTCTTTTAAAAATTTTTCTAACGTTTATTCATTTTTGAGAGACAGAGTCAGAGCGTGAGTGGGGAAGGGGCAAAGGGGGAGGGAGACACAGATTACGAAGTGGGCTCCAGGCTCTGAGCTGTCAGCACAGAACCTGATGGTAAGCTCAAACCCATGAACCACGAAATCATGGCCCGCGCCAAAGTCAGATGTTTAACCTACTGAGTCACCCAGGGGCCCCAAGAATGTTTTCTCTTTCTCATCAAAAGACAAAATATAAAAATTCAGACTGGATTTGTTATTACTGAAATATTTTCAATAAAGAATACACACACACACACACACACACACACACACACACACACACACTTTCTTCTCATTTCCAAAACAATCAAATAATTTTTTCCACATAAATAGCTAATTATTTTTAAGGGTAACTCAATTCACATATATTCAGCTTATGTTTTATGGAAGTTGCTTTACTGAGTGTTGCAAATGTTAAAAAGTAAAGAGCATTTCTATCTACATGGGAACCTGTGAACTAGAAGGAGAGGCTCAGGATTATATTGATTAATCCTTTAAAGCACAGCCAGTGCTCACATGGGAAATTCTAGCCATTAATTCCACAGCTGGAGGAGTTTGGGGAGGGTTCAAAACTTACCACAATTCCCTGAGGGAAATTCAGGTGGAACTCTTATCTGGGAGATGGTCTCTTCCCACTAAATATTTCTACTATTGTAGTGCAGGATGAAAATGCTCCAGTTGGAGACAACAGGCATGTGTGGACCTGGAGATCCAATTCCTACAACCAAAGCTGTTATATAAGTAGGAACCTGGGGCATGTTAATAGATCTAGAAGTGGGAAGAAACCTAATCGCACACACAGGACACTCAAGAGAAAAAAAGAAGTATCACAATTTTCTCTTATTTTTCTCCAAAACATAGTTATTGACTACTGCCAGGTGTTTTGCTAAATTGATTATACCAGTCACTTATCCAATATTGATTCTTTCCCTCTTCCCACAAATCCCAGCGTACCTAAATTTTGGGGAAAAAAAAGAAAACAGCAACTAAAAATACACAAACAAAGCAAAAATAGTGATGTTCACAGTTTCTTAGGCAGCTTGAGGTAAGCAGAATGAAGGTGGCAGCAGTGAATGTGCCAGAACTCCAGGAAAGTTCTTTAAAATAGTTGAATCCACTGGCAGACATTCTCTTGCTCTGCCAAATTTCTCACATGAAGACTAATGCTATAGACACTGCCACTTTGCTAACCCATGTCCTTTCAGAGCCTTGGCTTGACAAAGAAACTGTTTCAAACTTGTCTATTTTCCCATTGATTTGATAGCCACTCAGGCTGAGGATCTCTTCACATATGGAAGAAAAATTTACACTGGTGTCCCTGCTCCCAATTTTAAGTCATTGCAAACTGTCTTCAGGCCTCAACTTTTCTCTCTGCATCCTCTCTCCGCAAACTTTAGACTAGAATTGTACAACCCAGAGACTGGCCACAGACCAAGAGCTGGTACCAGAAACACATAAACTAGGGATTGTGGGGGTGGGTAAGAGGGAGGAATGGTTGGACCTACCTGTGTTCCAGCACCGTGGTTTTAGGGCTTACTTTTTTGTCTCGGACCTCATCAAATGAGCACAAAGCAATCATGTCACCCACATGGGTCAATCTGAAGAGAGCCCAACCCAGCCACTGACACAATGGGTGGAGACTAGCTGTACTAGTAAGAACAATATGCAATGCTGGTAAAATGTTTAAATATGCATCTTTTGGACTCAGTAATTGGGAAAATTTTATTCAGATTAAAAAACTCTTTGATGTGCATACAGATTTTTACAAAAGTAAATCCGTCAGAGAGAGAAACTGAAATATCTATTGAAGAAAATACATAAGTTAAATACATTAATATATTGAAATAAAACACTTAAAAGTTATGTTTATATATAAATATATTAAAAGCTTGAATAAATGGTGATTATATGATGTCGAGACATAATATGATATAATACTGATAAAACAGGTGATTTTAATTAAACAGACATATGTAGGCAGGAATTTATGTGTCAAAAGTCATAGAAAAATTTCTAACTAGTGGTATTATTTTTCCCTAGTTTTCATTAGTTTAATATTTAGGAAAAAAAAACATGAAGGTCATCTTTAAAAGAAATCTTAAAATGCCACTTCTCTGAGTTCTAGTGAAATTAGATTTTTTTTTTTCTGATAGATGGACTATCTGAGAAGATAACTTTTAAAGCAGGACATAAATAGAAAACTTAGCAACATTTTTTAAGCAAGCCATTTTAAAATGTCTCATTTTGATATGTCTTTTTAAATTTTTAAATTTTATTTTTTCTATTTAAGTTTTATTGCAGGCTAGTCTACAGTCCCTTGTCTGGAACTAACCTACTTCTGGGTGGCACTATGTGTTTGCTGGACCAGTATGGCCCCTTCCTCTGGTTATTCCTTCCCTGTAGTGAAGACCCTTCCAGGACACTTCATATTTCGGAGTCACTTCCAACCTGTCTGGAATTATCTTGTATGATTCCTTAATAAGTAATGCTTCTGCTTGCTTTTACTTTAATTCCTTTCTCTGTCCTTTTATTGTACTCTAGTAGAGATAACAAACTAGGACAGCTCCCAAATAGCTGCTTAATTCATGGGAACCTTGTTTACACTGTTTCCTTCATCAATGATTTATATTTCCTCAAGAGGATAGAACTGCTTAGGCTGCAATGGGTCTGATTGATACTTCCTTTGGAAGATATACTCATGTAAAATACTTAGTTATTTCCCCTGAAATGTTTTTTTCAAGTTTAATCACCCTGTGATGCTCTTATCTTGAAACTAAATTCTCTTATTTTGCTGAATTGTACTTTCAGTAGGAAATACAGCTGGTAAAATGGCTTGAGTTTAAGCTGTGACCTAGCAGTTTTTCTCAACTTTCCCATTTCCAGACGAAGAGGAAATCTCTTTTCTTTCCTATTGTTATTAGATAATCAAAAACCACAGTATATGTAAGGAGGAAACTCAGGTTAAACTGCATTAAAAAATGCACACTATAAATATAAACTTTGAATTCCAATTATAAGACTCGCCGGATGCATGATCTTAAACAAGTTACAGTATATAGCCTTCAGTTTCCACCTATGAAATTAGAGATCCCTACCCCATAGCATTCCTGTGAAATTAAATAAACTACTTCAGGCAATATGACTGGAAACTAATAGGTCCTAAAAACATGTTTGTTATTTTCCTAATATGTGTTAAATCAACTATATAATCGTGTTCTTAAACCCACACCCTAGGTAATAATGAAATAAGCTAGTTTATATGTATCTTTACAAATCCTTGAGAGGATGTTGGGATTGTTGTAAGTTTCAGGCTATGTTTTACTGATGATGTATTTAGAGTTACTGGATCTCTGAGATAAAATCAGAGAACTTAGAAGATTGTTGAGACAATGTTTTGACTATGTTGACAATTCCCCTTTGGGATAACTAATAAATTCGCTTGTATTCCACTCATTCATTCAACATGTATTTATTAAGAATACTTTGTTTTACATGCTGTGGAAGGTATAAAGAAGTTTTACAAATGAATATAAAAGTTTTTATACTTTAAAAGAACTTATAGTTTATTCAAAAAAGAAAAATCACAGTATTATATAATATAAATATAATAAAATAAAGATATATCCATCATATAGTAGGAGCCTAGTTGTAGCTCTGTAGGTATTTAGACTGGAGGGATTTGACCTTGAAATTTTATTGTCTGAGAGGAAAAACGTTTCTTCTAATCTCTTAGAGTTTTGTTTAGGGGTCTGCAAATTAAATTGGCAAATGGATAATAAAACGGGTTTAATTATGTATTTAAGCAGAAGTTCACAAAGAAACATGACTCAAGGAGACAGAATATGAGGCTTATATGATCTTAATAGGGTGCAGGAAGGGGTTTAGGGGCACTTCTGGGAGAAAAAAATGGCTTCCTAGAAAGAAGGAGAAAGGGCACCTATGGAGAAACAAATGCATTTTTGCAAAGATAAATGGGCCCTTAAGAGACCAAATGGGACAGATGATCGCTTTGTAATAATGTCTATTTGGGTGCGGGGCTGACTTCTTTTGTCTGATACTAAAGTTGTTCCCTAAGAGTAGATATGACAACTGAGTTCTTTAGGGAGATGCTGCTTTTAGCCAGAAGTGGGCTTTGAGAAACTCAAATGATTTATACTCAAAAGTATTTTTTATGCCACTGTGGTTTATTATGGACCACTTGTTCACTATCTTTAAGAATAGAGATTTGAGTATTGAACTCAGAAGTGGAGGGACAGATTACAAACAGATAATGCATGATGGTAGAGTCAGTTTAGCTTCACTGACCAGAGGATAAAGAAAGGGTACTATGTACTGTTAAAGAACACCAGAACTGGACATTAGTTAAAATGGTAAAAAAAAGATTTTATTCAGGAACTATTCCAATAGGGAAAATGACATCTCAGCCTAGAACTGGGCTCACTTCCAAATACAACAAGGACAAATGGGGATTTAACCAAGGAGCAGAGTGGGGTCAACAGATATAAAATTAAAGAGAAATATGAGGCGGGGAGGAGTCTGGTTAAACTGACTTGACAGGAGCTTCTGAAGGCACGCTGAGGTGATCAGATACCCAGAGAAGGGAATGAGGGATTTCATCAGGATTCAAGGGAAATTAGATATCAAGGATGGGGGAGTCTGGCTAAACTGACTTAGCAGGATTCTTGCAAAAAGTGAGTGATGCAAATAAATCATGGCCTAATTCAGCAGGGGGCTCACAGGAGCCTGACTAAAGTTTGGTCCAAAAAAGAGTCTTTGTCATTATGAAAGTAGGGAGTGGAGAGAAACAGTGGTAGTGACAGGTGTAAATGGAAATAGGATAAACTCCCAGAATTCTTGTACAGAGGACCTACTCTGATTTTCCTTCCCTTCCCTTCCTTTCCTTTTAAAAATATCTATGTTAAGCTTGAATCTCAATCACTGGTCTAGATTTGCTACATCACTATGCCTTCAGGCAGCAAATAATTTTAAATACAAAGAATTATTTGGGAGAAAGTTACCAAACTGGCAGGACTAACTACTCTGATGAGGTCAGAGCCTTAGTGGAGAACAATATTGATCATTAAGGGAAAGCTTTGCTGTAGTTGCCCTTGAATGGACTGAATTGCTCAGTGAGAAGATTTTCTATTGAAAAGAAGTTGTCAGAATTGCTCAAAATTCCTCTTTCTTAATTAGGCCTTTGAATCTGAGCTATAATTTCAGACAAAAAAAGGGGGCAATGAAATTCTATAGCCGGTGAGGGATGGTGAATGGAATAAAAGGATAATTTTAAAACCTCATGAAAACAGAAAATAACAGCAATTTAGGGAGCTCATTGACATCATTTTACTGTTTCTAATTGGTAGGCAATTAGCATGCAATTGTCCCATCTTAGTTGCTTTTCAGAAAGTTTTTTCTTTTTTTTTTTTTTCCACACACTGGAAAATTATTGGAACATTTTTGTCCCAGACTCTTCTAGCCTTTTCTTATAGGTCTTATTTTTTCCCCTATAATCTTACATCCCTTAGAAAGTGTATATGTTTTTCATAACAATGTTGCCAAACATAAGAGTCC
The DNA here is from genome assembly GCF_007474595.2 of Lynx canadensis. Classification (NCBI taxonomy): domain Eukaryota; kingdom Metazoa; phylum Chordata; class Mammalia; order Carnivora; family Felidae; genus Lynx; species Lynx canadensis. The sequence goes on from NC_044305.1 coordinate 96,552,816, forward strand.
ATGTGTTTAAAGTTACAACTTCTTCTTGCCATGTTGTAGGAAAACACAACTTGATTTTTACTTGTTGATACAGTAATAATTGCTAAAATTGTGTCATTTTAAGAGCAACGAAAAAATAATTTTCAGCATCAAAATACCTTTCCAACTGATGCTTGAAATTCCCTAAGATTAATTTATGGGCATTTAGTGAAAATTTTCCAGAAGTGCAAATGTCTCTTTGTGGCTATTAAATAAAATATGAACTTAGGATGGATTTTCTGTTTGTTTTGTTAGAAAGAAAATTATTCAAGACTCTTGTTTAAAAACCAGTAAGACTTTACCCAAAAAGGATTATCACAATAAATATACAAGGGGGCTATGACAATGTGGTTTTGTAGTAGGGGAAAGAGAGAGGGCTGAACTTTGAATACAAAAAAGAAAAGTGGGAATTTATACAAGGTGCAAGGTGGGGGTCAGTGAATGGAAAATTATGAAGAGAAAACATCAGGGATAAAAGGAGATTCTGGCTAAACCAACCTGACAGTTTTTGTTGTTGAAGGGAAAGCCAAGGTGATCAGATATCACCTGGGGGTTAAGAGAAGATGAGACACTCAATCAGAGATTAAAGATGACTAATCTGACTTACTAGAACTCTTGCTGAAATTGGGTAACACAGAGATATACATGGAAGTCCAAAAGTCAATGTCTACTTATAAAAGAGCTCAGAAGACCTTCAGGAGAATTTGATCAATGAGAGAATAGTTTTCAGTTTTCATGTAAGCATATTTTCAAGAATTTTCTCTCCTGCTTATAATGCAAGTTTTCTGGATATGACAAAATATGCACCCAAACCAAAGGTAAAACACAGTTTTACTACATCCAGCAAAAAGGCCTGAATCCAGATGTGCTCTATGCAATCCCGATTACCACTGGGTCATGATCACCTCAATCACTACAAAATTCTCACTGTGTAATATGGAGGTGGAAAAACATAACCTAAATGAATCTTCTTTACAGACATTTTCATGGAATGTGGTACAGATAGTTAGCTCTCCTCTCTCTGATCTGGAGAGTTGTTACCATTGGCAAGCTTGGATTTTCTCTGCCACACAACCTTGAAAACACTGTCAGCTACGTTATGTATCAATTCTATGTTCTTCAGTAGTTAATAACCAGAAACACTACTTGCTAATGTCCCTGCAACATATCCCCTATTTTTGCTATTTTTGGTCTCTTGTCATGTCAGGCAGCTTACACCTCAACTCAATGTCTCTATAGTTGTACTTTGAGTCTAAGCAAAGTGAAATATTTGGCTGGAATAGTAACGCATGGCAAATTGCCTCTCTGCCACTTGGCTGTCCTTAACGAAGGGTACTTTATGGTATAATCACTACTGCTTCAAATCGTTTTGTGCTAAGCAGGAAATACTTAGGAGGGTCCCGAGAAATCAGTGTTATCTTTTTCTCTGGCTCCTCAAGTGTTCATCTTATCAAAACTCTTTGCTACGTTTTGCTACCACAGTGTCACTCTTTTTTTTTTTTTTTTTTTTCTTTTTTTTTTTTTTTTTATGTAGAATCTTTTAAAAGGATGTTGGAAGCAGTCTACATAATCCAAGATTCTGACTTTTTTAAATCAAACTTTGAAAACTAATTTATCTGTAAGAATGCCTTTGAAGGCTCAGGGGCTGATAATTCAAACAGATAACATGACAAGCATTATTACCATCATAATTTCCTATCAGATATAAAGGAGTCTTCATTTTTTACCATCCCACCAATCCTGTTTATTGAAATTTGTCACTTGAAACATTCACCACTAGTGGTATTGTCTGTAGTACTCAAGGCTCAACTTGTATAAGAGATCAATTTCAAACAAGCTTAAGAAAAAAGTAATGAAAATTTATTAGTTCATTTATGGGAGGAATCTAGAGATGGAGTTGCATTTCTGGAGATCCAGAAATGCAAAATACTTGATTTTTCACTCTGTCCTTCCTTCTTTCTCTAAGATCCTATTAAGTGTTTTGCCCTTATTTCCTTCTGCTTCTAGAAAGGGAGCCTTGGCTACACAGAAACAAAACTTTGAAGTATAAGCCAAAAATTAAGAGAAGGAATCTTAGGAGGAATCCACAGATAATGAGCCCATCCTTTGACAAATCACTCTAAAGGGAGGAACAGGGTCATGGGGTATAATGATTAGCCATTATGGGGTCACATGCCTACTTCTATATCTAGAGTGCTCTAAATATAGCCTGAAGTTACTACATGGAAATTGGGTTGGTAAATTCCTCAAAGAGATAAGTGTTTTATTTTGAAAAGAGGCAAAGTATGATGAGCAGAAAAACACAATAAAATAAAACAGATGTCCATACCATATAGCTTTTTTCCATTTCCCCTGAGACATATACATTTAGATTCAGATTCTTGAAGGAAAGCAGTCACTTTCAGAAACAGTTGCCTTCCCTTTTGTTAACTGTAAAATAAACATATCTCTAGGGGTATAGGTGTCATATTTTGATAGTTTTGCCAAGAAAAAAATAAAAAAAGGAGCTGTGTGTTGGAACTATTTATGCTCGAAAATATTTTTCTTGCCATCCTGAGATTCCATCATCTGTAACTCCATTGTATAAGCCATTAAAAGCTCACACAAAAATCCCCATAGAATTGAGATTTTATAACTGGAAGAGGCCTGCAGGACCATTAAGTGTACCTTTCAAGCCATTCAAGGAATACTGTCTTTAAAATTTTTTTTAATGTTTATTTATTTTTGAGAGAGACAGAGACAGAATGCGAGTGGCTTAGGGGCAGAGAGAGAGGGAGACACAGAATCTGAAGCAGGTTCCAGGCTCCGAGCTGTTAGCACAGAGCCCGACGTGGGGCTCGAACTCATCATGACCTGTAAGATCATGATTTGAGCTGAAGTCAGACACTCAGTCCACTGAGCTACCCAGGTGCCCCAGGAATACTGTCTTTTTTTTTTTTTTTCAACGTTTATTTATTTTTGGGACAGAGAGAGACAGAGCATGAACGGGGGAGGGGCAGAGAGAGAGGGAGACACAGAATCGGAAACAGGCTCCAGGCTCTGAGCCATCAGCCCAGAGCCCGACGCGGGGCTCGAACTCACGGACCGCGAGATCGTGACCTGGCTGAAGTCGGATGCTTAACCGACTGCGCCACCCAGGCGCCCCCGGAATACTGTCTTTTTAATGGCCCGGCATGAACCTGATCTCTAGTGACAGTGAGTCCATCTGTACCCTATGATAGCTTGTTCTGGTGTTGGACATCTCTGATTATTGCAGAATAATTTCAATATATTATGAAAAGAGATATACATGAAAATGCTATAAAGTATTTTTTCCATAATATTGAGATGAAGACTACTATCCTGTAATCTCTTCTCATTAATACTGGATCAAATACATCTTGAGACAGCCCTTCACATACACCTAAAGCCAGATGCATGTTCCCTCTTCAAGATAAGTATTGTTAACTTCTTTAGCCTTTCCTCACTTATATAAGTCCAAATCATTCTTGTTTAAGAATAATCTCCATATTTTTTCAAAAATTCCTAAGACTTATGAAAGAAAAAAACACACAAAAACTTCCCTCTCTCTCTTTCAACGTCTCTCTCTTTTTTTCTGGATTGGATGACCAAGGCTTAATTTCACTTAATCATCACAACAACCCTGGAAGTCAGGTATGATTTTCTCCATTTTGCTAATGAAGAGATTGAGGCTTTTCAAGGGTAAGTGTATTTCCCAGGGATCAAAATTCAAATGCAATTACTTCTGACTGTGAAGGCTATGCTCTCTCCACCTAGCATGATAGCCTGTCACAGGAATGGTTTCATGCTATTTCTACCAGTTGGGATGATGCCCATTTGTCCTGCATTTCCTATTATTCTGATACAAGCTATAAAACACATGAACCTCAATGTTATGCAAAGTGAAAGAGTTCAGTCATGAAAGACTGTGTACTGTATGATTCTACCCATATGAAATGGCCAGAAAAAAAAAAAGCAAATCTATAATAGTAAGTGCCTAGGGCTGGGGGGTGTATATGGGAACAGGAATAAATTACAAATAGGTTCAAGGAATCTTTGGGGAAGCATTGAGAATGTTTTAAAAATGGATTGTGGTGATATGTGCATAATTTTATAAATTTACTGTAAATTAGTGAATTGTATATTTAAAAGGGGGAAATTCTGTGTGATGTAAAGTGCCTCAATGAAGCCACTAAACAACCACAACAAAGGACTTTTGCAAATAAAAATGAGAAAGGACCAGGGGCATCCTGGTGGCTCAGTCCGGCTTTGGCTCAGGTCACAATCTCGCGGTCCGTGAGTTCGAGACCCGCGTCAGGCTCTGTGCTGACAGCTCAGAGCCTGGAGCCTGCTTTGGATTCTGTCCCCCTCTCTCTCTGCTCCTCCCCCACTCATGCTCTCTCTTTCTCTCTCTCTCAAACATTAAAACATGTTTTTTTTTTTAAATGAGAAAGAACTAAATCAAGCTGTAGAGTTTGTACCTTGTACCTTGATAATTGTATTTTTTGTGGATTCTGAGATGTTGTAAATTATGTCACACCATCATTTTACATATACTAAGAAAATATTCTGCCAATTAAACTATAATAACGTTTCTTATAATTTTATATATGTTTATTTTAAAAGTACTTTAAAGTTTTTAATGTTTATTTATTTTTGAGAGAGAGAGAGACAGAGCACAAGCAGGAGAGGGGCAGAGAGAGAGGGAGACACAGTATCTGTAGCAGGCTCCAGGCTCTGAGCTGTCAGCACAGAGCCCTACATGGGGCTTGAACCCACAAACCGTGAGATCATGACCTGAGCTGAAGTCAGACACTTAACTGACTGAAACACCCAGGTGCCCCGAAAAGTACTTTTAAATAAATTTAGACATAATTTGTATCCTATATTACAATATGTACAACTCTGAGAAAGTTTACATGTGTACTGATAATGACAGCTAAATCATCACTGTTATTTGACTGACTTTAAGACTCCACATACTGAAAGGTGCATGCCAATTTCCAAAAGGAGAAAACATGAAAAACATTTGTATTTGAGACTCTATGATCAATAGTATAATGAGAAGAAAGCCAAATGCCTAGAGTAGCCAGTAAGAGACATAAGTCAGAGACACTTAGGTTAGGACATGGGAGGATGATATTCTAGGGAGAAGAAATTTGGTGAAGAAAAAGGGTCCCAGATGGAACCAGCTAAAGAGAGGCAGGGGATAACCACGGGCAGACCATATATGAATATCACAACAGAAACTCATTCAGGCTGAGCCAACTCTTCAGATAACATGTCCATCAGCATTTAAGCATGTATCACAAGTCATCTCCACCAAGGAGCCATTTCCACTGGGTATACCTCCCCATTGACATGTGTTTACATACTCAGCCCCTGCATGTTAATGAAGTGTGATCTGCTTATGTGTCAAGAGTTTCTGAGCTACATCTTACCTAGTGTGTATCCTTTACTGGCAATGGTGTAGAATATTCATAAGCCCATTCACCACTAAAACAGAATGTACAGTCTCTGTTACTCAGACACATGGAAGAGAAAAAAAAAAAAAGGGCCCTGGTATATGCACTCAGGTAGTAGTGGAAAGCAATAATGACTTACCTCCCTTCCAGTTATCACTCTGTGATTTAAAAGAAAAAATATAACTGGGTTGACCTGTGAATGAATACTGCTAGCTTTAAACATTGTCTTGAGTGTAATGTAAAGAGCATGACTTTTGAAAGCAAACAGATCAAAGGATATATCTTACTTTTGACACTTATTAGCTACTTAACCTTATACAAGTTATCTCAACTATCAGAGTTTCAGTTTCCTCTTTCTAAACTAGGGATACTGGGCACTTTGGTGGCTCAGTTGCTTAAGCGCTGACTTCAGTTCAGGTCATGATCTTGCTGTTCATGAATTCAAGTCCCGCATCAGGCTCTGTGCTGAAAGCTCAGAGCCTGGAGCCTGCTTCAGATTCTGTGCCTCCTTCTCTCTCTGCCTCTTCCCTGCTCATGCTCTCTTTCTGTCTCTCAAAAATAAATAAACATTAAAACCCAGACTTGGACCCACGAATATATGGCCAACTAATCTTTGACAAATGGAGAAAAGACAGTCTCTTTAGCAAATGGTGCTACGAGAACTGGACAGCAACATGCAAAAAATGAAACTAGACCACTTTCTTACACCATACACAAAAATAAACTCAAAATGGATGAAAGACCTGAATGTGAGACAGGAAACCATCAAAACCCTAAAGGACAAAGCAGGCAACAACATCTCTGACCTCAGCTGCAGCAATTTCTTACTCGACACATCTCCAAAGGCAAGAGAATTAAGAGCAAAAATGAACTATTGGGACCTCATCAAGATAAAAGGATTCTGCACTGCAAAAGAAGCAATCAACAAAATGAAACGGGAACCAATGGAATGGGAAAATATATTTGCAAATGACATAAAGGGCTAGTATCCAAAATCTATAAAGAACTCACCAAACTCCACACCTGAAAAAAAAATAATCCAGTAAAGAAATGGGCAGAAGACATGAATAGACACTTTTCCAAAGAAGACATCCAGATGGCCAACTGACACTTGAAAACATGCTCCACCTCACTCATCATCAGGGAAATACAAATCAAAACCACACTCAGATACCACCTCACGCTGCTCAGAGTGGCTAAAATGAACAAATCATAAGACTATAGATGCTGGCGAGGATGTGGAGAAACAGGAACCCTCTTGCACTATTGGTGGGAATGCAAACTGGTGCAGCCGCTCTGGAAAACAGTGTGAAGGTTCCTCAAAAAATTAAAAATAGAACTACCCTATGACCCAGCAGTAGCACTGCTAGGAATTTACCCAAGGGATACAGGAGTGCTGATGCATAGGGGCACATATACCCCAATGTTTATAGCAGTGCTTTCAACAATAGCCAAATTATGGAAAGAGCCTAAATGTCCATGAACTGATGAACAGATAAAGAAGATGTAGTTTATATATACAATGGAATACTACTTGGTAATGAGAAAGAATGAAATTATGCCATTTGCAGCGATGTGGATTGTATTATGTTGAGTGAAATAAGTTAGTCAGAGAAAGACAGATATATGTTTTCACTCATACGTAGATCTTGAGAAACTTAACAGAAGACCATGGGGGAGGGGAAAGGGAAAAAATAGTTACATACAGAGAGGGTGGGAGGCAAACCATAAGAGACTCTTAAATACAGAGAACAAATAGGGTTGATGGGGGTGGGGGAGAGGAGAAAGTGTGTGATGGGCATTGAGGAGGGTACCTATTTGGATGAGCACTGGGTGTTGTATGGAAGCCTATTTGCCAAAAATTATATTAAATAAATAAGTAAATAAACATTAAAAAAATAAAAATAATAAAAAATAAACCAGGGAAAATAATAACCATATTCCCAGCATTTTTTAAGAATTAAGTGAGACTGTGCATAATATATAATATAGGACCTTAAATATAGTAAAAAAAAATCAATAAAAGTCTAACATCATTATGATTACCACCATAATCACCACCATCATAATCATAACTGTTTTATTATCATGATGATGATTAATTTATTACTCAGAGGCTCAATTTGGAAAGCTTTCTTTTTTTTTCCTCTCTTTTTTTCTTTTCTTTTCTTTTCTTTTCTTTTCTTTTCTTTTCTTTTCTTTTCTTTTTTTTTTTTTTTTTTTTTAGGTTTCCTCTCTCTCCCTGCAGGCTCATGTAAGGAGGCAGGCATTTTGGCTTGTGAACTTGTTGGGCAAGTGACTGTTATTATCAATTCAAATACAATAATTGCTGAAAGCACACAAAAGACTAGCCATATGCCAAAATGCCTTTATTAATGAACAGTATAGGTATAACATACTATCTTCAGAGAGTATGAAATGTTTGTTAATTTCATCTGGTCTTTTTATGGTAAGCATATTTCCTTATGACTTCAATGTAAACTATCACTTAACAACTATACTCTAAACTACAGACATGAGGCACATGTCAGCTAAAATCCAGTGTGCTCAAGTTTCACTTCTGGTTGTCTCTTAGCTGGCTATAGATTTATATACTTACATTACTGTCTGATATTTCATGCGATCCATCACTACATCTAGATTTGGTCCCTTGCTGTAAAAATTCTTGTTTTAGGGGCGCCTGGGTGGCGCAGTCGGTTAAGCGTCCGACTTCAGCCGGGTCACGATCTCGCGGTCCGTGAGTTCGAGCCCCGCGTCAGGCTCTGGGCTGATGGCTCGGAGCCTGGAGCCTGTTTCCGATTCTGTGTCTCCCTTTCTCTCTGCCGCTCCCCTGTTCATGCTCTGTCTCCCTCTGTCCCAAAAATAAATAAACGTTGGAAAAAAAAATTAAAAAAAAAATTCTTGTTTTAAAGATTATAGCACCATCTCTCAGTCCTTGGCTTTTCTTCCTGGTTCTGCAAACACGGATTTAGTAATGAGTTTTCCCCTGAAAGGCTGGTTCTAACGTATGCCATCCAGGAGCGTACAGTCATTTAAGTTATACTTGTTAAAAGTAACCCTTATACTACAAATGTAAAAAGCATTATTGTATAAATATTCATATAGGGATATGTATGTCTCATATATCCAGCAATATAGAGACTAAATTGAAGTATAGGATAGAATTTGAGCTGAGGTTTATATCTCTCTGAGATTTTAGAAATAGCCAAAAATTGTTGAATTGTAGCATGGGGTAAAAGACTGGCAGGTTTGATATGGGTGTACTCTAGATAGAATAAAGCAGTTTACAAAGTCAATAGGTATCAGAAACAGCCCACTCATTATTTCCATTGTAGAATACAAAATTGTTTCTGTCTTATTTCAAGAAAATAATAAACATATTTGTATGTAATTATTTCATATTAATTATTTTAGTCACATAATTTAAGTTGTTTCTATCCTAATAACACTCTTAATTACTGGTATAAGTTAAAATTTTCATTTTTAACAAATGAGGTGGGAATACAAATAGCAAGTCACATTAAAAAGCAAGTGTACCATAATGACCTAATTTGATTTGAAATGTGTTTAAATATCCAATTAATCCAAATATCTGTGGCAATTCATCACATAACTGACAAAGAAAATATGAAAAATTTAAGTTAGTAATACTTGATGACTAGAATGCTTTATTATTCTTTCACTTCCAATCATTTCCTTCTCAATCTTTTTCCTGTAAGAAATAAACAGAAAAGTTAAACTAAAAAATCAAAGTACTGAGGCAGGGAGAGAAAAGGAATCCTGAGTTTGGCAGGATTATTTTATAAATCCTTCAGAGTACCATAAATAGGTATATTTAAAATTAAACTTTTTCATTTCTGGGAACATATTCTTAGTCTTTTATAATTGGAAATGAAATTTTGTAGAAATAAGTACTTTACAACCCATCAGAAGTAGATTTCTTTGTCTCACATGGGTGTGTGTGTGTGTGTGTGTGTGTACGCACATCTATGGGAAAGAGAAAGAGGCAGAGAGAAAAAGAGCACGCACAAGTGAACACATTCAATATGTTTTTGTTTACTTATTGTTTGGAATTTTCTATCTACTTTCCAGCCCATATTTCCTTCCATTTTACTTCCACTGAAGATGACTGAGATGCCTGAAGGAGAGATATGAATTATCACTAGTAGGGATAAGACAATTTTACAAAGAAATCAGCTATGATTCAGCCCAAATACATCCATGAGAAGAGCCCACACTTTGATGTTTGTTGAAGAGAGCAATACAGATAAGAAGAGATGACCTTGACACAATGTTCTAGATACTTTATGTTATGTGTTCATTTGAATTGGGATATAAGCTTTTATTTTTTGTAATAATATTTGCTGAAGTGTAATATAGAGTCTGAAATTTAAAATAAACAAACACCACTTTAAACTTAGTAACATTTTTTCAGAAATTCCAAAGATGTTTGACATAGACCATCGCCTTGCAAAGGTGGCTCTCTCTCAATAGAATATGGCTTTGTTACTTATAAGACAAGTCGCTTACTTCCCTCTCTAGACCTTAGTTTTCATGTTTGGGAAATGTGATAATAAAGCATTCAGGACTGTAAGAGTTAAATAAGGTGATGAATATAGAGGCTTAGCTCTGTATCATGTATACAGTTAAATACAAAGATTATTGAAGAATAGGTAGCTAGTCATCTAAAATATTAATTATCAACTAAATAAAGACGTGACTTTTATTCATGTTTCCCCAACATTTTTATTTAAAAATTTTTCCAACATACAGAGAAGTTGGAAGAGTAGTACAATGATCATTCACAAATTCTTTACCTGAATCACTAACATTTGCTTACACTGGCCTCATTTCTTAATAGACAGTGAATACATAGATAGATAGATGCACTGACTATTTTTATTGAGCTATTTAAAAACAAGTTGCAGAGTCTAGCTAATGTCAGTAAATAGCAAAATAGGTAGTTCCTGGCTTTGGTCCCCCTCATAAAGGAGAAATTAGCAACTAACTATACAGAGAAAGATTCCTTTGTCAAGATCCCAGAACCTAGGAATAAGGCTACTCTACCACCTTAGACCACAGAAACCAAGAAAAAATACTACAGTAAGAGAAGCAGTTTCACTTTGACTGCATTGCCCTTCCCCCAAGCTAGCACAGTACATTGACAGGTTACCCTGAGCCTACCGTTTCTCCAGTAGGAAAAGGAAATCACAATTTGGACATCCAGGTTCTCCAGCATTCCAGGATGCATCATGGGAGGCCAACTTAGGTACTGACTCACAGTAATCACTGGGGAAGACAGCTAGAGATGGAAAAGGGAGGTGGGGCTCACAGTGCATCCCTGCTAGTGGTAGCACACTAACAGAGATCCCAGCCACTGGCCAGGGAGCTCAGCTGGCAGTTCTGTCCAGTTTAGGTCCCTAACCAGTGGACTGTCCTGTATATGGAACCCATTCTACAACCTGCCCAGGAAGCAAAACCAGTTGGAAGCTCCATCTGACCAAGAAGCCTTGCAGAGAAACTTGGTACCCGTGGAACCTACTCTAAAACCCTGTCCTGGCAGGGAGCCATGCCAGTATTCCTGCCTAACCATTAAGCACAACCTCAGTCCTTCCTGAATAGAGATCCTAAACAGTTCTTCAGGAAGCCTGGGAAACCTCAGAGAACAACTTGTAATACTGCCCAATGTGGAGCCCAGCCTCTAACATTACATCACATACAGCCTGGCTAGTGACTTCTCCTAAGAGTGGAGCACAACCAGTAGCCCGCTCAATCATGAAGCTCAGCTAATGTTCCCACCCAAAATTATGGGCCACTATCCATGATAAACATAGATGTAAAAATCCTAAACAAAATACTAGAAAACCAAATTCAACAACACATTAAAAGGATCATATATGATGATCAAGTAAGATTTATCCCTATGATGCAAGGATGATTCAAATATACAAACCAATAAATGTGATATACCAATTAATAGAAGGATAAAATCAAATGATTATTCAATAGATGCAGAAAAAACGTTTGACAAAATGTATTATTTCATGATAAAAACACTCAACATGGGGCGCCTGGGTGGCGCAGTCGGTTAAGCGTCCGACTTCAGCCAGGTCACGATCTCGCGGTCCGTGAGTTCGAGCCCCGCGTCGGGCTCTGTGCTGACGGCTCAGAGCCTGGAGCCTGTTTCCGATTCTGTGTCTCCCTCTCTCTCTGCCCCTCCCCCGTTCATGCTCTGTCTCTCTCTGTCCCAAAATAAATAAACGTTGAAAAAAAAAATTAAAAATAAAAAAAAAACACTCAACAAATTGGGTATAGAAGGAACATATCACAACATAATAATTGCTACAACTAACATCATACTCAATGGTGAAAGGTTGAAAGACTTTCCTCTAAAATCAGGAACAAGATAAGGTGCCCACTCTCACCAATCCTTTTAACATAGGACTGGAAGTCCCAGCTAGAGTCATTAGGCATGATAAAGAAATGAAAGACATCCAAATGGGAAAGGAAGAAGAAAAGTTGTCTCTGTTTGCAGATGACATGATCTTCTATATAGAACATCCTAAAGATTCCACTAAAAAATAGTTAGAACTAATAAATAAATTCAGTAGAATTTCAGGATACAATAAAGAAAACAATCCCATTTATAGTAGCATTAAAAATAATAAAATACTTTGGAATAAATTTAACCAAGGAGGTGAAAGATCTGTACACTTAAAGCTCTAAGACATTTTTGAAAGAAATCAAAAAAAGACACCAATAAATGGGAAGATACCCCATATTCATGAATCAGAAAAGCTAATATTGTTAAAATGCCCATACCACTCAAAGTGATGTACATATTCAGTGATTAAAGACTTAAATGTGGAAGCTGAAACTATAAGTTCCTATAAAAGAAGAGAGAAAGCTTTACTGCCATTGAAAAAGCTCTAAGACATTGGTCTTGCCAGTGAGTTTTTGGATACGACACCAAAAGTACAATAACAAAAGCAAATACAAACATATTGCACCATATCAAACTAAAAAGCTTCTGCACAGCAAGAGAAACAATCAACAAAATGAAAATGCAGACTACAGAATGGGAGAAAATATTTGCAAATCATATATCTAATAAAGAGTTAATAACCAAATATATAAGGAATTCATGCAATTCAATAGAAACAAAACCAAATAACCAATTAAAAATGGGAAAAGGACTTGAATAGACTTTTTTACAAAGACAACATAAAAATAACCATCATGCACACTAAAAGGTGCTCAACATCACTGATTGTCAGGAAAATGCAAATCAAAACCACAAATCCATTACACCTCTTAGCATGGCTATTATCAAAAAGACAAGAGATAACAAGTGCTGGTAAAGATGTGGAAAGCCCTTCTGCACTGTTGGTAGGAATATAAATTGGTACAGCCATTATGGAAAATATTTGGAAGTTTCTTTAAAAATTAAAAATAGAACTACCATATGTCTAGCAATCTCATTTCTAGGTATTTATTCAAGGGAAATGAAATCCCTATCTTAAAGAGATATCTGCACCGTCAAGTTCATTGCACTATTCCCTATGGAAACAACCTAATTGCTTACTGGCAGATGAATGGATAAAGAAAATATGAACACACACACATGCATACACACACACACACACACACACACAGGTGTATTATTCAGCTTTAAAGAAGAAGCAATTCCTATTTGTGACCAGATGGATGAAAAACGACAAAAAAATACTGCATGCTTTGACTTATATGTGGAATATATTAAATTGGTGAACTTGGAGGGCGCCTGAGCGGCTCAGTTGTAAGTGTCTAACTTCAGCTCAGGTCATGATCTTATGGTTCATAAGTTTAAGCCCCACATCAGGCTCTGTGCTGACAGCTCAGAGCCTGGAGCCTGCTTTGGATTTTGTGTCTCCCTCTACCTCTGACCCCTCCCCTGCTCGCTCGCTCTCTCTCTCAAAAATATATAAACATTAAAAAATTTTTCAAAAAAAGGTGGTATCGGGGAGGCTGGGTGGTTGAGTTGGTTAAGTATCTGACTTTGGCTCAAGTCATGATCTCGCAGTCTGTGGTTTCGAGCCCTGCATCAGGCTCTGTGCTGACAGCTCACAGTTGGGACCCTGCTTCAGATTCTGTGTCTCCCTCTCTCTCTGCCCCTCTCCCTGTCTCTCTCTCTCTCTCTCTCTCTCTCTCTCAAAACTATATAAACGTTAACAAGACATTTTTCATGTTGAACTCAAAGAAACACAGTAAATTGGTGGTGACCAGGATCTAGGGTATTGGGGAAATGGTGAAGTATTGACCAAAGGGTAGAAAATTTCAGTTATAAGATGAATCAGTTCTAGGGATCTAATGCACAGCACGTTGACTATAATTAATCACACTCTACTGTATATTGGATATTTGCTAAGAGAATAAATCGGAATTGTTTTACCACAAAATAATAACAGATGCGTTAATTAATGTGGTAATCATTTCACAGTATATACATATATTAAATCATCATGTTGTACAAATTAAACCTACACAATGTTATTTCGCAATTATATCTCAGTGAAGCTGGAAAAATGTAAAAGTAAGTTGCAGATATCATGATACATGAAACATAAATACTTCAGCATGCATTTCTAAAGAAATATTATTTAAGTTTTTAAGGGGAGAATATAGTTATTTTTATGAAGTCAGTAGATTTTGTGATTAAATTTGAGCCAAAGCTCAGTGAAAAATAAAATTTTATCAGTCACTTTCTATATGAGTAGAACACTGTGCTTTTCAAAAGTCATATGCCTACACTATCTCATAGATCCAACCCTAATTCCATAATGTGGGAAATATAGCCACTATTGTATTGTGTTTTAGTAGTAGTAGTGTAGTAGTAGAGAAAAATAAGCACAACAGATTTAGTTGCTGGAAATCAAATAACGTGTTTTAAAAAGGCCAGAACTCCAGTTTCCCAATTCCCTAGGTGAAGAAAAGTACAGAGCTTAATGTCAGGCACCATGCTAAATGTTTACAATCATAATTAACCTTTATCAATTTAATATCTCTATAAGGTAGGAATCATTTTCCTCAGTTTATAGATGATCCAGAAACTCAGAAGAAACACATTTCATATCCAAAGTCAGAGAGAGTGTAGTAGAACTGAAAATAAGTATCCATGTGCCAGGGCATAGCACCGGGTTAGCAGCCGAACAGAGGAGGCTATGAGACCAATGCCTGGTGGTGAGGGCGATGAGGTGCCTGCAAAGAAAGAGTGATGGGGAAAGGATTGCGGGCCACTGTGAGGAGCTCCATTGGTTACAACAAGATGCCTCGGGTGCAAGGCCAGTTGCCACTGGGGCAAAGATGTGATATATATACACACACACACACACGCACACACACACACACACACACAATGGAGTATTACTTGGTGATCAAAAAGAATGAAACCTTGCCATTTACAACAACATGGATAGAACTACAGGGTATTATGCTAAGCGAAATTAGCCAGTCAGAGAAAGACAAATATCACGATTTCACTCATACGTGGAATTTAAGATAAAAAGCAGATGGACATAAGGGAAGGGAAGCAAAAATATATAAAATAATATAAAAATAATATAAAAACAGGGAAGCAAAAATAATATAAATTATATTTATAATATAAATATAAAAAATATATAAAAATAATATAAAAAAAGGGAAGCAAAACATAAGAGACTCTTAAATACAGAGAACAAACTGAGGGTTTCTGAAGGGGTTGTGGGTGAGGGGATGGGCTAAATGGGTAAGGGGCATTAAGAAAGGCACTTGTTGGGATGAACACTGGGTTATTTATGCATAGGGGATGAATCACTGGAATCTACTTCTGAAATCATTATTGCACTATATGCTAACTAACTTGGATGTAAATTAAAAAATAAATAGTTTTTTTAAAAAATTAAAAAATTTAAAATTTATAAAAAATAAACATTAAAAATGTAAAAATTATAATTGTATGATCATGCAAACCAATAAATATTTTAAATTGAAAAAAAATAAAAGATTGCTCTTTCTTTTTTTTAAATTTTTTTTTCAACGTTTATTCATTTTTGGGACAGAGAGAGACAGAGCATGAACGGGGGAGGGGCAGAGAGAGAGGGAGACACAGAATCGGAAACAGGCTCCAGGCTCTGAGCCATCAGCCCAGAGCCCGACGCGGGGCTCGAACTCACGGACCGCGAGATCGTGACCTGGCTGAAGTCGGACGCTTAACCGACTGCGCCACCCAGGCGCCCCAACTCTTTCTGACTTTTGAAACAATGTACTTATATTACCAAATTGAGTCCATCCAAATGCCTTTCACTGCTCAGTTTTATAGTGCCTTGTTACAGAGGGCCATTGATTGCCAACAGAAACCATAATTTAGAAAATGCCTTTTTCTGTCTTTGGTAAAAGTAATAGCAGAAGTGGAAAACAGTAAACAAAATTTACCTGAAAAATAAATTCAAGGTACAGAAGGAACTAGTGCTTAGATGCATATTAATTGACATGCACTGACCTAATACCTATATAATTAATCCTCAAAAGAGCCCAAGTATATAGAAATATTTCCATCATTATATATGAGATAAAAATGATAAATAAGAGAGAAAGTATATGGGATTTTGGATTTTGTATATGCTGTTTTCATTTGTCAAAATGTTATAGTTCAATGGCAAAGTTCAGCCTTGGATGTAACAAGAATGTTGTTTTGAGACAAGTCCTGGAAAAAGCAAATTCAGAAGAAAGTGGTCACTTTTTGGAGCTTGTTTTGACCTTCCTATGTTTCCATCGGCCTTCGTGACATCATGTGCCCTCTTATTGCCTGTGAGTCATTTACCTCCTACTAGTAATCACTTAGTAGTATGACTATGACCACTTTCCAAAAAAAAAAAAAAATTGCATCTGAATAAACTCTGCAATTTGGCAAAATGTCTATCATAGTGGAGACATTATCCTATAGGGCTGTGGACATTCAGTTAATGGTGGGACACTGTTGACAAAAAAAAAAAAATCGATCGCCTCTCAAATCACACAATGGTGATGAAAATTATATTATACAAGACTAAACCAGATCTATATGTGGTATTTTACATAGAAATTGGTCCCATCGCACATTTTTGTTTTCTATTCCTCTTAAGAACTTTGTAGCTAATATCAGACTAAGCAAAACCTAGTATGTCACATAGACTCCCATTCTGTGCCTGTTTCCTTCTATATGCCCATCCTTTCCCTTCCCCTCTCTAGAGTTCTAATGATCCCCAAGGCTCCTTTCTCCATACTCTCTACAAACTGTGAGCTCAGATATGATCTAATTTAACATTTACCCCTTCTTGTAAATATGACCATAGCAATATTAGTAGTATTACATTATCTTTATATATAATATTTTACCTAAGATGAGTCACTAATTTCTTATTCTTATACTTCTAAAACATTAACTCAAATTCTGGTTAGAAAAAGAATTGTTCCCATTATAGATATTTCTAGCATCATTGAGTAAATCTGTGTGTATAAGTGCTTTGCAGAGATTCTAAAATAATATCCCACAAAGTGGCCACCTATTCTGCTTACATAAAATCAATGCTCTCTAATCTGTGGGATTAGAATGCTCTCTAATCTGTGGTTGTAAAAGAACTAGATCATATATAACCAAAAAAAATTATATTCAGTTAAGTTGGACCAGTCCCTCTCCTCTCTAATAAGGAAACAGAATAAATTAATTCGTATCTTAACAACACTGGGAAGGAGTAGGTTGTCTACCCTGATCTCTGAAGCTTCCACCTGTCACATGAATCCTCCTGGAATAGCTCAGGTCTAACTTGAATAGAAGGGAATCCTTCTTTTTCTCTAACTGCACATGTATTCCCTTCCTCAATATATGTTTATGAATTTGTATCAATTTTAGAGTGATGATTATAAACATACAAACACAAGAAATAGACACTTGAGGCAAATACATGGCTAAAGCAGAAGTGATAATTACATTTTAATCACAATTATTTAACTTTCCAGGAGAATATGGTTAATGATCTAGAATTATTCAAACAATTGATAAATTTTTTATCACATTTTGCCCGCACAGACACAGTCTAAGTCTCCATCTTAGTTGGAGTGGTAAGGAATGTTCTGGAGCTTACGCAATACAGTTAAAAACCAAATCCAAGCCCATAAATGCAAAGGATAATAAGGATTTAGTATTTACATAGGTGCTTTATTAATATCACCATATGTTTTTAAGTTATCTTTGTTCAGCATTTCCATAAATTTATTCTCAAATAAAAAAGAAAAATGTCATTTACTTTCAACAACTTGACATGCAGATAACAGATGGCCGTGTTTTTTTTTTTCAGAGTAAAAAAGCATTCAGAATAAGGCATATCATCTATTATTTTGCCTTGCCCTCTTTATCACTTTCAATCTAAACAGAAAAGTGATGTATTACAGGAAAATGGCCCACTTTGTGACATTTCTGATATGACTATACAATTTCTTCACCAGGGTGGTTCATTTTCTGAAATAAATGAGACATGCTTTAACATTTCACGAATTCCATGTTTTGGAAATGAATGCTACAGAAATTCATTAAGCTACTGCATAAATTCTAAATATCAAAAATTATATAATTTCAATGACAAATATATCCTGAGAAGTACCCTAAATTATGCATGTGTGGGTGAAAATGGACACAACAGGAAAAATTGTTAACCAATTAATAATTTCTTGCTCTTCTAATTGTAAAGAAGAAACTGAGTATCAATTATGCGTAGGTGATACCTCTCTCTGTGGGAGAATTTTGAAGCAGTGGTGAAGACCCTTTTCCAAAATAGTCTTCCCCAGACTAGCTCGGTGAAGATTTGTTTTCCTTTTTCAGTACAAAATAGCATTTGTGATGATTTATGCTCTGCTAACTAAATACTTTTCACAGAGGTATGTGCAATTTTGAATTTGCCTCAAAACTACTGAATATAGGGGCGCCTGGGTGGCTCAGTCAGTTAAGCGTCCGACTTCGGCTCAGGCCATGATCTCACGATCCGTGAGTTCAAGCTCCGCATCAGGCTCTGTGCTGACAGCCCAGAACCTGAAGACTGCTTCAGATTCTGTGTCTCCCTCTGTCTCGGACCCTCCCCCGTTCATGCTGTCTCTCCCTGTCTCAAAAATAAATAAACGTTAAAAAAAAAAAACACAACTACCCAATATAGAGTTTAAGAAACATTTTCCAAATAAAATATTTAATAAACTGTGCAGCTAGGCTCAGAATGCAGATGAACTTGAGGCCAAAATTCTAGACTTTTAACCAGTTTTACAGTTTTGGGATTTTGGTTTAAAATGTCACCTGTATAGAATATGTAATTATTTTAATAATATATTACAGGTTATCATGAGAAGAAAACAAGGTTTACTCAGGAAAATAACAAAATAAAAAAAATGTTGATGAAACTCTATTTTATGAATTTCCTATTTTTTTCCAAATAATCTCTCCTATCATTGTGAGAAGCAAATAGGTAACTGTCGCTATTTGAGAAGGAAACCGTTTTTTCTAGTCTTAAGAAATTATATAAAGTCACACGACAATACATGTTTCTGACTATTGGATAAAACTTGGAAGTTCCAAGATCTCACTACACTGTGGGGAGAAAATAAGATAGCATTAATACAGTGTTTCATTTCTCATTTTGGGTATACCTCTGACAGCTTGGAAAATACCCACTGAACACCTCTATTTCTTTTCCCAGGCTCGCTCTTGCCACTGCCTTCACTCTTGTCTTCCACGGCTCACAGCACAGCACAACACGGTACTGCCTTGCTCTAAAATCACCGTGGGTTGTGTGCATGTGGATGGAACACCTTCTCTGGCATGATGCTTCAAGCTGTCTTCTACATGTCATCATCATTGAACCTGAGGAGATGCCCACAACCCCGATATATCACTGCTTTTCTTCCAATCCTAATCCTGATTATTGTTCCAATGTGAAATTGCTAACTCCTCCTGTTGGACCCTTTTAGGGATATTTTCTAGCAAACACTTTTGGGTCCCAAGATCATTAAATCTTTTGGCATTATGTACACACAGTTCTTCCTGTAGGGAACGCAGACACTACCAGAGTAACTGGATTACAAAGTTTTAATTAAAATTGTGAGAATTTACTCAGAACTATTTTTCACCTCCAATGCTTAGGCCTTGTTTTATACATTAACCAGATAAAAACATAGCTACTCTAGATGAAGTGACATTGGAGAAATCTAGCTGTAAAGAACCTCCCAATCTTTCTCCCTACAGTAGCACTCAAGGCACACAACAAGACACAAGTTGTACACCACTAAACCATAACACCAACTGATTGCTTTTTACAATGTTGTATATCTCTAGATGCAATTATTTGGCACTTCCCTAAATTAAGGACCTGATCATTATAACTGTCTCATGATACAGAGTCTTCTATATGAAAAGACACAATTATGCCCCTTATTATTTGATTTAAACATATGTTTAGTATGGTTCTGAAATGGCTTCCTGTTTAAAGTACTAATATATAGAGCAAAACTAAAAATAAAACATTTTAAAAACAAAACAAAACAAGCCCAGATATTTGTGAATAAGAACATTTAAAATGTAAACATTGGGTTAAACAATGCAAAATATTTTTACTTCTTCCCAATCATATGGATACATTTATATTAAGGGCATTTAAAGTTAGGTTCTGCTATTTCCAAAGTAGCATGTTAGGACCAATTCTCATTTCACAGTTGAACTAAAAGCCAGAAATGAATAACCTATGGCCCATGGCCAGGCACCCACATGAGAGATGAATAGTTCTGCCATCTGGCATCCCAATGGGGCCTTCATAAATAGCACCAGACTGTCAGAATTAAACTGAGTTTAAAGAGGGACAGCATGGCAAAAACAGGAGAACACACTGAGGGCATGGGCAAAGGGAAAAAGCGGCAGACAAAATAACTTTTGCCTGAAATTCTCAAGAGAGAAGTACACATGTTATCCATGCTCTGAGAACAGGGCGCAGACTATTTCGGGAGGAAAACAAGCCCTGATATAAAATTTTTGGACTTGGCCGTGCTACTAATCATCCATACAAAATGAGAAACATGACAACTGTCTAGTCTCCCATTTATTTATTGTTAAATATATAAACACATGCACGTGTGTGTGTGTGTGTGTGTGTGTGTGTGTGGTAAGGCTATCCTGGGATCTCTTATGGGTATACTGGTCCATGATGATAAATAAAAACTCCTTTTCCTGACACTTATTCCACTAACACATTTGCCTACCCAAATTGTATTTTCTTTCTCTTATTTGTAACATATCATTGTGTCTGCCTTGTTTGTGCTTATGTCTCATTAAAAGGTGGTACTATTTAATGGAATAGAAAAACTGCACTTATAAATTATTCTAATCTAGAAAAGATGGGTATTCAGCATCTCTCCTTGTATAATTAGTCAATTGAATGTGATATTGCAAAATCATTAGTTGAATAAAACAATCAGGAGAACAAGCAATTTCATTGTGAGTCTAGGGAGGTTTAAATTTGGTTCAGCACTAGCGAGCGGTATTGCTTACCGGAAGGACCTTCTAGGTATGTTATATGTTCTATGAATGATAAGCCCTGAGGTAAAAGGCATAATTTAACGCTTGAGAACCACTGTACATCATAGAGTCATTTATTATACAAGTCTTTGTTCCTGGATATGAAGAGGAAAAAATGTACTTATGCAGAGAATGGAACATTCAGATATAGCCTGTCATTTTCAATTCCTCAAGTCAGCTTTGCTGTGGTTATTTAGCATTCCACCTGGCCACATTTCCAGAAGGAATGAGGGAGCATTCTCTGCCAAAGGGTTTCAAAAATCACATGAAAATGTTAAGTTTTGAAAAAAATCCCAGATTCCTGGACTTCAAGTTGGTTTGTTGTTTCTTGAAAGCCTGTGAATTAGTGAGATCATCATTTCTGAATTTGCTCAAGATAGAGCTGAATATATGTGTGGTCTAATATAGTGCAGCTTGCTTTATCAAGTCATAAGCTTCAAAGAACCTTAACAGTTGTGAGGTTCTATACTTTTCAAAGCTTTCATTCTATGGAGTACGGTATTCTCAGCAGGTTCATAGACTTACAAATGTTTCTCTTCCTTTTTAGTTTGGATCATCTGATCACGTATCAATGAATACACAGAGGGAAATAGTAAATCAAGTTAATTGGGATAATGAGAAATATACTCGAGTTTTTAAAATCTGTTATTAATCCTCTTTGCTAGTAAAATTTAATGAGAAGCATACGTGTATGTATATATATAACAACTGTATGTATATGATATAATATATACAGAAGCATATATAAAACACATAAGCATATATAATTATATATATAATTGTATTTAATATTTTATATAATCTAATTATGTAAATACACATCAAATGTAAAAGGATTTTGAATACATATTTATCATAAGATTTTAGACTTGAAATTGGAAATCTATTCTGTACCTTCTCCTAAGAGTTTAGCAATTACATATTATTTTCATTATAAATGTTTATTTTCACTGACACTAGTGTTCATGTTGTTGCAATTGTTTAAAATGTATGTGTAGGTAAACTACATTTTATTATCTTAATTTCATGATAAAAAAATTTTTACCATATGTTCTTGGCCTTATGGCACTGACTAGAATTTCCAGCACTATGTTGAATAAAAGAGATTAGTGGACTTTATTGCTTTGTTTCTGATCTTAGGGAGAAAGCATTCATTCGCTATTATGTATAAAGTTAGCTGCAGGTTTTTCATAGATGCTCTTTACCAAGTTAAGGAAATTTACTATCCCTGTTATTCTGAGAATTTTTATCATGGAAAGGTATTGAATTTTGTCAAATGCTGCTTTAAAAACAATTGTATGATTATGTGATTTTTCTTTTTTAGTCAGTTAATATGATAGATTACATGGGTATATTATGAATATTAAATTTGCCAGCCATGTATCCCTGGAATAGAACTCACTTGGTTATGCTATGTTGTTGTATTTATTAACTACTGAATTCAGTTTGCTAATGTTTTGTTACGAACTTATACATTTTAATTCATGAGGAATATTGGTCTGTGGTGGTGTTGTTTGTTTGTTTTTTGTATTGTCATTGTCTGGTTTTGGTAACAAGGTAATTCTAGCTTCACAAAGTAACCTGGGCATTCATCCTTCTATTTTCTAGCAGAGACTGCATAAAATTGGTCATAAAATTCTTCTTTAATTGGCTTATAGAATTCTTTAGTGATACTATTTGTGTCTATAGATTTCTCATTGAGAGTTTTGTTAATTATAGATTCTACTTCTTTAACAGCTAAGGTATTCAAAGTATAGATTTCTTATTAGGTGAGTTGTGGTAGTTTGTGGTTTTCAGGGATTGATCCATTTTATCTACATTGTCAGTTTTACAGGTGTTTAGTTGCTTGTAGCACAATTCCTTTATTGTCCTTATAATATCTGTGAAGTCTATAGTGATATCCCAGTCTGTTCCAACTACTGGTAGTTTGTCTTCCCTTTGTGTGTGTGTGTGTGTGTGTGTGTGTGTGTGTGTGTGTTTGGGGGGGGTGTTTGTTTTTGTTTTGTTGCTGTTGGTCTTGCTAAGTTTTGCCAGTTTTCTTGGTATTTTCAAAGAACCAGCTCTTTGTTTCATTGACTTTCTCTATCATTTTTTACTGCTGTCGATTCACTGATTTCTGTGCTTATCTTTATGATTTCCTTATTTCTGCTGGCTTTGGGTTTGCTTTGCTCTTCTTTTTCTAGGTTTTTAAGGTGGCATTTTAGATTATTGAGATCTTTCCTCTTTTCTAACATACACATTTCATGCTACATTCTTCTCCATACTGCTTTAGCTGTGTCCCATAAATTTTGACATGTATTTTTACTTTACTTCAGTTCAATGTATATATATTTATTTCCCTTGAGGCTTCCTTTTTGGCCCATGGATGACAGTAGCGTGTTGTTAGATCTCCAAGTGTTTAGGTCTTTTCCTGTAATTTTTCTTTTATTGATCTCTATTTTGAAACCAGTAGGGTCGGGGCGCCTGGGTGGCTCAGTCGGTTAAGCGTCCGACTTCGGCTCAGGTCATGATCTCACGGTCGGTGAGTTCAAGCCCCGCGTCGGGCTCTGTGCTGACAGCTCAGAGCCTGGAGCCTGCTTCAGACTCTGTGTCCCCCTCTCTCTCTGACCCTCCCCCGCTCATGCTCTGTCTCTCTCTGTCTCAAAGATAAATAAACATTAAAAAAAAAAAAAAAAAAGAAACCAGTAGGGTCACAGAAGGTTTGTTTTGTGGCCCAGGGTGTAGTCTATCTTGGCATAAGTTCAGTGGACACTTGTAAAGAATGTGTATACTGCATTTCTAGAAGTAGCAAGTAAGAGCCTTAAAAACGTTAAACCTCTTAACATAGTAATCCTATTTTTATGTGCCATTTAGTGATGGCACATTGATGGTTTAAAACCAGCAATGGTGGGAATTTTTATATAATATCCATTTGTAAAGTCTACAAATCACTTCTCATCTCCACTGACAGGGAGCAGTTAAATGTTTATCAGCATCCCACTGGAAAAAATCAGTAAATTATGAAACACCTATAGAAATAGCATTGGGAAGCAATGAAGAACTGTATTTCATCAAGCAATATTTAATAAAAGAGAAAAATTGTTAATAAAATTATTGAAAAGGATATAAAACTATATGAATTAACAGTGATAACATTTTACAGGTTTTATACAGTACATTAAATATTAAGTGCCTCATAAAATATTTTGTATTTATGTATTATATGTTTTTAACTTTTTTAACATATTAGAAAACATATGTAATAAAAAGTCACTTGCTTTTCAGTATAATTCTGGTTACATACATTTGGAAGACATTGGAGAAGTATTAATAAAATATTTTTAATTATAAAATAATAACTAGTAATGAGCAAAATTAATGCCCTAGCTTTCAGTTTATATAAAGTATCAGAAACTGTAAGTGATTACCACCATGCAAATATATACACAAGACAGGAAATCTCCCTGTCTTGAATACATGGTCTTAAGAATCATTTTTATTCAGAAGCTGAAAATAGATAGTATAATGTGTACCTTCCCCCTTTAATCTTGCCTCTGGGGAAAAAAATCCTAATAATGTTTCTAGTTAACAAATCAAATAAAACACATATAACACTACGAAATTTCCCAAATATCTGACATAACTAAATAAACATTAAAGGGATTCCAAAAAATTAAAGCCCTAATCTATATACCAGTGCCTAAAATACCAAACTGAATAAACCATTCTTCACCATCAGGTTTGAAAGGACTAACACACACTTTAAAAAAAGAACAAAATAAAGAAGGGTATACAAAAGAAGACCTGCATTTTGCTGGATTAGAGAGAAATATGAAAAATTGCCACAGAAGAAGGAACATTCCAGGTTTTTAATATCCTAGGATTTTGTCTTTCAAGAGGGCATAACAAAAATCCAAAATATGATCTCCTTGGTTTGCTGATACCATTCTCTTTGCTAAAAATATCTTACTGCACATGAAACTTGAAGCTTACTTGGCTTCTGTAAGACCCTGTGTGCCATTTTTACTTACTAGTTTTCTTCTTTCTTTTCTCTGTTTTAAAGTGATCAGGTGGCCCAATTTTGAATGAGTTTTTAAAATTACTACTCCTGGTTCATTATATGCTCGCCACGAAATCTTCTGTGTCTGATGCAGTACACCTGTTACCTGTGGCTCGATGTACAACCTCACACTGTCACTGCTGTATGTCCCCATTATGTGGGCCACCATGTAGTTTGAAGTCCATGTTCTAACGACCTAAACTAGCTATCTTTCCATCACATACTACTGGTTCTTTCACCCCACACCCATCTCTCCTTCTCCCAGTAGTACTCTTCAGTGTCAAGATTTCAACTTGCTCATGTAGCTGAGATGAATTTGTTCAATGAACAAAGGGACCAAAAAAGGGAAGGAGGGAAACCAGGAAACAGACTCTTAACTATAGGGAAAAAGTACCAGAGGAAAGGTGGTCGGGAATGGATGAAATAGGCAATGGGGATTGAGGGATGTACTTGTGATGAGCACAGGGTATTGTATGGAAGTGCTGAATCACTATATTGTACACCTGAAACTAATATTACTCTGTATGTTAACTGGAATTTAAATAAAACTGAAAAAAATAATAAAAGAATTTGTTCATTACAAATGAATATTAATATATATCGATATATGTGATTAGAAAATTGTAAGAGAAAAGTCCTTTTTTGATGCACAGCTGATCAGTGATTCATCTGATATGTAAACATAGATGTAAGTGTTTTTAAATATTTTTCACCCTGTTTTGTGTGTTTCTCTGTTTACACGGTAAAACAGAGCCTGCTAATTATTCCCAACTGAGTAATATGTATTTTGTGAAACTCTTCCTGAAGTGCAAGTACTAAATATTATTTACTTTTAGATTTGTTATAAGAAAACATCATTATTCAGGATTTCCTTTACATGTAAAAGGTATAAGAACATATCAAAATATATGTAAGATAATATAACAAAGATAGAGAAGGAAGTACTCTAAAAGATAAGTAACACCGTTACTTGTTTGTTTTTGTTTTTGTCTTAACTAATGCTGAAACATATTATGTGGAAAAGTTAGATGAAAATGGGGAAAAAGGTCAAAAAAAGATTCCACAGGAGCCTTAGCAAGGAACTGAGGAAGGACCCCATGAGGCCCATGGTCACTGAAGTTTCCCCTTTGACAATTTTATCAAGGTTTTAAGAAGTTCAGTTAACTCTGTGTTTACATAATCGAAAACTAAAATAGACGCTGGACAGGTCTTTTGTAAAACAAGAAAGATAAAAAACAAAAAATGAAACAAAAAACAAAACAAGAAAAATAAGGTAGACATTTGTTTGACAGTCTTGACAGTCAGCAGTTTTGCATTAAATACTTAACTATGTATATACTAGTATGCAATATCCTGAAAACATGTATTATAATACCTTTGTATAGAAAAAGATATAGTCCCTGATCTTTTCCCTCAAGGAGATTACCATCTAGATTTATAGATGACAGAGTCCTCTCAAGTGTTTTATAAAACAATAAGATTAAATAACAGTATGAAATACTAGCAGAAACAATATGTGGCATCTTATGTAATAAAGCCATTTGTGAAGACAGAACAATGATGCAGTAAATATTACCTATTATGAAAAAATACAAGATTACAAATGTTTAAAAGAAAAGAGATGTCACCATTGCTGGAATGATTAAGGATAACTGTATGGAGCGGTAGGATGTGTGCTAGGCCTGGAAGCATGGTTATAATTTAGATAGGTTAGGGGTATAAAGAGAGAAGTGTATAAATATTGTCATACAAAGTAAAGTAACAGTGTGAAAGAATAAAGACCACTTCGGTTTATTTATAGGAATTATAGAGACTATTCTAATACAAGAATAAGAGAAAGGTAATTGCTTCCAGAGTTGATAGGGACATGGGTCATCATGAAAATAAATGTTTCTTCAAGATGTTTACTTCACTGGTCCTCAGTTTCTTCATATGTGTAACAAGGGAATGTATAAACTATAAAATATTTCGTTGCCTTTTAATTGTGTAAAGGTGTGATTAAGTTCTAGGGAAATTCTACATAACATGGAGGAAGTCAAGGGTTGGTACTTGCCAGAGTCTTTAGGCAGATTGTGAGAGCTAAATCATTTCAGGTTTAAGAGAACAGGATGGGAAATCTCCCTGTCTTGAATACATGGTCTTAAGAATCATTTTTATTCAGAAGCTGAAAATAGATAGTATAATGTGTACCTTCCCCCTTTAATCTTGCCTCTGGGGAAAAAAATCCTAATAATGTTTCTAGTTAACAAATCAAATAAAACACAATGACTAACTCTTAATGGCTTTTTAAATGATTGCCTACAACTCTAATGAGTAATTATATCATTTGCTGTAATGGCATTCATGAAATTAATTATGGATTTTGAAGGAAAAATATATATGACATTACTGTGAAGAAAGAAGTGAGGTAGGAATGCTAGGGTATTGATGGCAAATTGTACGCATTCTGTATAATTACACTTTATGCAGCTTGCAAGCATTTGCCTTTTACATGTATTGGCTCTACTTTGGCTTTTTTAAAGCACTATTCTCAACATATTTTATTGAATTTGGTTGAATGTAGTCACAATAAAAAAATGCAATCTAACCAATTTGTAACACAGGTAAGACCTATCCTCACTATGCTGAAGGGATTTACTTGAGGACACACAGTTAATCCATCATTGGTAAAAGAAGACCACTCATGTGGTTGGGTTCTATATTTTTGAAATTCTATTTTTCATACTTAGCATAATAGAAGTGCCATGTTAATGATATTTATAACAATTCAAATCAGAAATATATACATGAAATTATCTCACTAATTTGTTGCTCATTAATATAATGCTACAGATAATCAAATGTGAAAATGGCTGCTTGGTAAACAGTAATGAACATACACAGCCATAATTAACGTTTTCTTTTTTTGGAAATTTCACATGTTTCCAACAACAAATCTGAATTCTAGTTCACAATCTCAGAGAATGCATTTCTGAAACAACCATGTGGATCATCAATTGTTGGCAGTTTGGCCCCCCTCTAGCTGTGGCCCCAGACCTACAGCATTGTCAGACTTGACATCATTAAACTTCAAATGCTCTTAAACCTTCTCAAATGGAAATCATTCCCTTAATTACCAAATTCACCTCTTTAGATCTTACCCATCACAGCACACACAAGAAATGCCTGCAAAATTAGCTCTTTATCACCTGGCTTCTGCAAAGACAATTCACGAATCTACCTTTGAAGAGTGAGCAACTTCCCTATGTGAAATCTGTGTTGGTTGTCTTCATAACAAGTCTCTCCTTAATAGTATTATGAAGAAGAACTTGAGTTTCAAACAAGTTTCCACTGTTTTCCTTTGGGTAAACAGAATAAGTAGATTCTCGTTCCTATGCTCTCTTCAAAAGATATCAAAGGGAAAATGAACATCTAGAGAATTTAAAATGTGTCTTCCAAGGTCATTGTCATTTTTGCTCTATTGCTTTCTCTGACACATAACTCTTCTTTCAGGCAAATGCCCAAGAATCACAAATGAAAGGTAAGGAGAAAGTCGGAGTTTTAAAATTTCTCTAAGAGAAGAAAAACATTTTCTGTACAAAATCCTGTGAATAATATCAGTCAATATTTTAGTCTTTAGTTTTTGTGTCAAAGACCCATAAATCTTTGTTAGACCTTTTCAAATAATCTTGTTTGTTTAGATGATTATTTTAAACCATAGATTGTCAACAGGAGTTTCTTGAAATTAATAGCTATGAAACATAATTTTGACAATTACAAGGTTAAATAACTAGAGGGAGTACTCAGGGTGTCTCTGTGGCATAGGCTAGAAAAACCTATATCCAGATGTAGCGAGGGCTTTTTTCATTGAAAAGCTCTCGCTAGATGTAAAATAAAGTTGATTAAACCAAGGGTTTGATTCAGAAAAAAAAAAATCAATCTTTTGGTGAAGAATTCCCAATGAAAGTATTATTGGAAACAATTTCTATGTTTGGAACTAGTCATTACCCATTCACCCCAATATAATGATCAGGCTCACAAATATTTGGAAATTCTCTGCAAAACAGTTACTAAATGAACTCCTGAAACTTTAATATGAAACTGTAAAAAATAAAAAAAACAGGTTGTAGTACGCTGACTCTAGCATGTCATTTAATCACAGACATCTTTTTCTTAGTTTTAGGACTTAGACTATTTAAAATGCACATTGGGATATGTTGCTAAAGAGATAATAGAAAACTGGGCTAATGAGTTTTCTTCCTTCTAGTTTTAACACTACCTCTAACTTTATGAGCAAAACTATTCACACTATCTTCACTGTACTTGTATGAATTTTACATATTGATGTAAACAAAATAATTGTTGAATGCCTACTAGGTGGCAGGCACTGTGACAGCAAATAGGACATATGGGAAAATGAAGAAAATACCCTTTCTTCTCTAGAATTTTACAGTACAGGAGTGTAAGTATAGTACAGGTACGAAGGCTACTTAGAACTGATTACAATAAAGTGAGACAATTGCTTTGTTATAATTAGTAACTTTCATTTAGTGAGGTCTTCCTATTGCCCTGAATCTCATACTGTATTTCATTTAATCCTCACAACTACATGATGCATAGTTTTCATCTGCACGTTACAATGAGGTACTTGCAACATGTAAAGCTAAATATTGCAGTTAGTAAGTGGGATATATTCAAATGCAGTTCTGCCTAAATATAAATTCAGTTTTCTTAACTTCCCCTCAGTAGAAACTGGTTCAACCTAAGGGAATCAAGATTTTACAAATAAAGTAACATTGGATCTGGAACTTTAAAGGAGGCTGAAGGATAGGAGAGGGCACTAAACCAAAGATATGAAAACTAGAAAGGTGTAAACTCACGAAAAGCATACCATAAGCAGGTAAGATGCTAGTTTAGCATAGAATTTTTAACAGGAAAGGATGAGAGATAAATTTAGAATGAAGGTACTAAAGAATCTCAGAGGCCATGCTGCAAGTTATAAGCTTCATTTAAGAGGCCACCGAGCTGTAGTAAAAACAATAATAGTTACTATTATTATTACAAATAATTTGGCAAGTGACACCATCTGGTGAATACTTTCAAGGTGCTATCACTGGCCTAGAACCTAGGAACAACCAGATATCTGCCCCAGTTCTCACCGTATTTTTTCAGCAAAAGTCCCAGAAGAAATAGTATACTCCAGTCAACGAGACTGCTGGGTCAGGATGCCACTGCCTCCAGGCTAGGCATCTGAGCCAGGTCTTCAGCTTGTCACTTTGTTTTAAATCTTCCTCTTTAACTTTCTAATCCATCCTGCTCATTTTGCCAAATCTACTCAAGAAAGTAGTGATTGCCTCTTAAATCAAGTAGAAATTCCTACAGTTGCCCTGTGTATCTGGCCCCATGCTTAAATCCCATTTTCTCTGAGGAAGCGGCATAGCAGCATTCAAATAATAATTTTACTCCCACACTCTGCCTGTGTCCATGCTGATTGCAAATCCCCTATTACCTTTCCCCTCACATTCATACAGCTAATATCTACTCATTCAGGCTGGAGTTAATCCCATCAATTCCATGAAGCTACCTCCTATTACTCAAATGTATCAGCCTTCTGATGCTGAAGTTCTATTGTAACTTCCCGATTACCACAATCTAACTCTAAAAAATTCCATGTGTACTTGTTATAAATGAGGACCAACTAAAACTGAACCTCAAATTTCCTTCCAGCTGAAGATTAATTGTATTTGTTTGTAACATTCACAGTAGGTGAGAATTAGCTTAGTAATGAAACATACAATTTAAAAGATCTTTAAAACACCGATCCTTAGGCTTTTGCTACATAGCAGCTTTTGGTTCACATGGTTTTGGCTTTAGTGAACATTCTGGAATTCACAGAACAATCTAGACTTTCTACAGCTATTTCCTTTGATCAGAAAATAAAATAGGGGTCACCTTTGGTTGAAGGCAATCAATAATCACCTTTGATGCATACCCATCCTCTGGAAAATGTTATTAAAAGGCAACTGGGAAGCCCCAAAGGATTAGAAGAAGTGTAAGACTGATAATGTACAGATTAATGGAAATATTTTCTGACATAAGCTTAATATCCTTACAGCCATCCCATGTTGAATGTGGGCATCTGGTATTAATAGTACTTCTACTTATGATGAAGGACATAATGGCTGTGGTTTCTCGCCAGTGTTGGCATTGTCCAGAGGGAGCTCAAGGCTGAAATTGCAAAGCTTTTGTTAGGTGCATTAAGGTGAGAAATTTTAATAGAAACACAGTAGAGGAGACAAGACTTGGTGGGATAGAAACCTTAAAACAACAGCATATATACCTATGAAAACACAAAGAAATGCCAGCGTTCTGAAGAGGTACAGGTGTAAGGACATCAGAAGCGATGCCAGGAAGGCGGGATGATGTGTCACATGCATGGCACATTGGGTGAAGGGTGACAGAATTACCTCTTACACATCTCTAACTTGGTACTGAAGCCCCTACCGGTCTTGGGAGAGCTGTTTATATCTGACTTTCATTTTCTGTATCTTTCTTATATAATTCTTAATTCACATTTGCCTGTTCATCTGCAGAAAACGCAGTCATCTATTTTATATAAATTTTGCTCTTCAGTCTCACATATTCCCTAGCCCAAACCAGAATTCACTCCTGCTGTATCCATTCATTCAAGGTATGATGAAAAAGAAAACCCAAACTTAAGATACTAAACATTTAAATGCTGTTAACAATATTATAGTTGCTCATATATATCTGATTATCATATTTTACAGTAATTATGTCCTATGAAATCACCATGAACACTGAATTATCAAATACTGAAGCATTACTTCTAGAGGAGAGATGGAGTTCCTCTGATACCATGATTACAATATTTTCATTGACCAATAAGTATATAATCTGCTGGAAGCCAAGCTATCCCAGCCTGAGTGGCAGGGCCCGGGCTGTGGACGGAATGGTGACTGCAGGGGGGGCCCACGACAGTGAAGCTTCTTGTACTCCTGCTTTTAGGTAATTTGGCCTTGTTAAAGTACCTGGGGTATTGTCTGTTGGGGAATTGCCCTCGGCAGGCCCCCTGGGAAAAGAACCATTAGGAGAAAATAAGTTTCTGCAAGAAATTGTGCGCCCTTACGTTTAGCCCTTGCCATCCTCTATGGAGACTCCTCTACTTACAGGAAGGATAGCCTCATGCATTTGCCAGCAAAGAGGGCCTGTAAAGGAGAGACATAGAAAGCCTCACTCCGGCAACTAAGGAGCGTATCTCTGGGCACAGGTGACTTCAACCCCTAGGCCCACCTGGCCCCTCGGAGGCATTCCAGATGATGACTGAACCTAGTCAGTTAAGCTACAGAATGGTTCATTGGTTCCTAGGTGCATTGTCTCTCTGAGAATGTATGAGGCATGGGTTTCTAACGCTTTTTCAGCCCCTTTCTGGCACCTCCGACCGAGGCAAACACATTGTTCTTCTGGCCTCATGTGGTTAGGAGGTCATGTCCCTGTAACTGTTCCACTTCAGGTGTTGAGAAATGGAGGGCCTTTCACGAGAACAGCCAAAGCAATATGCTTTGTAGATTATAGATAAATGTAGATGCATAATGGAATAATGTAAGAAATTAATCTATAATCAAACGGTATGCGGAAAGCTAGGGGGAAAATCACCATGTTATTTCTTAAAGGTTGTTTACACATAGGAACATTTTCAAAATTAGGTAATGTTAGAAAAACATAGATGACGTATGTTATAAGGAAATCACTAGCATATATAATGCCACGTTTACTGCAATAAATCAGCCAGTTCAACACACTGCTGTTGTCTGTGTCCATTTTTATTTTAGTTTTAGTTTTTTATTTTCTAGTTTTTTATTTTAGTTTTCTTTTATTTCACTGACAACCGTTCTTCCTTCAGGAACCCCTGGGCCTGTTGGAACTGGACTCCGGCAATAACCCTTATCTTATTTGTATTTCTATTTAAATACACCTTATTTAATATATACTTTTGACATATTGACACTGAACTCACAGCCAACAACATTGTAACTCATGCCTAAGTGAGGCTATGTAAGAAATATTTTCTCTATTCGGCACATCACAGCTTTCTTGTGCTTGGGAACACTAGACAACACTTCAACACTATGCTTGGAGACCATTTCAAATAGCAAAATCATCAACAAACAGCACAAAAATATTATTAAAATGCCATACTAAACAGACTATGAAAATAATACTTCTTTACATTATGAAAGCCAAAAGAAGAAGAAGGCAGAGCATTGCCTTTTTTTTTTTTCACTTAAGCTGCGAACATGTGTACTAGGTGACCCAAATATTTCCCCTCTGTGCATGTGGGGAAATGACTGCTATATGCCACAGATATTGATTTTGGGATTGCATATAAATTTTAGTGAGTAGGGAAAATCACAAGTATTGAATCCATGAATAATGAGGATAGACTGAATACACGAGTCTAGAATAGCAACCTGTCTGGAAATCAATAGTTTTATCTTGTCATAGAGTTCCATGGAAAAGTTCTTTTGAGATGTTTATAATTTAAGACAAGTTTCCTAGTAAGAGAATAAAACAGAAAAGAAAATGTTCGGATCAGCTGTCACAGAACAGGTAACTGATGATGTACCCAATCATACAGAAAGTCACTTGGAGGAAAGATTGGAATTTGGGAAAAACAAGTTGTGCTCAGAAATGAGAACTCTAATCATAATCAAGCATCCTAATTACTTTCTTAAAAACAAGTATAATATTTAGACTGTGAGGCTAGCCTGTATTAATATATAATGATCAGAATTGGCAAAAAAAAAACCAGCCATATAAACTTACTGGCTTTTATAAGTATTGGTGTACAGTCTATCTTCATATGTCCCCTACCAGTGTCAGCTGGATCCATTAATGTTTCTCATTTTCAACAGGCCTTCCAATCAATTTCTGAATATTGAAGAAAACTTTAAAATATTTTAGCTATTCTTAGTCCAATTAGTTCAAATATGATGGGATTTATCATTAAATATGCACATATTAATTATCCTAATAATGGAACGAAATGTTCCCTTAGGCATGGTGATTTCATTATACTGACATGAGGTTATCTATACCTGAATTCTAGATCAAAAATCTCAAGCGTTGATTTCTGGTTATTCCCTGTAATAATGAGGTCATTGCTGGGGCACCTGAGTGGATCAGTTGGTTAGGTGTCGACTCTTGGTTTTGGCTCAGGTTATTATCCCACGGTTTCATGAATTTGAGTGCCATGTTGGGCTCTGTGCTGGCAGCATGGAGCCTACTTGAGATTCTCTGTATCCTTCTCTCTCTGCCTCTTCCCTGCTCATGCTATCTCTGTCTCTCTCAAAAATAAATAAGTGAACTTAAAAAAATAATAAGGTTATTCTCTGCTATACTGTCTAGTGTCTTGTTGTCTCCCTGGGCATAGTGTCAATGGCTAGTGTCATGTTACCCGGTAATTGACTTGCACCATGTACTACCTTCCTGTCATTATGTCCAATATTGCTAGCCCCCTGGATTCCTCACCATCATGTTATCACTCATCTTTAAGGATTCTTCATTACTTTATACAGAACCTTTAGTTCTTGGTATTACATACTCTGACTGAAAACTGCTATAACCTTTGAACACTGAAGTTAGGTTGCCAAGTTAAATCTGTGTTTACACCCCAAACAGCCCTCACAAATCGTTAAGTTCTTGTCTTCCGAATTGGACAAATCAAAACCAACCTTTTGCTTCCATTAAAAATCCAAAGATAGAAAATAAACAATTCCATAAAACATGTATAGAACTTCTGAATTCTGTATTTCCAAGTAGTAAAAAATCTACTATTCATGCTGACTTTTGCATTGATAAGATTAATAATGGCTGTAGAGTATGTGAGTCTGGTGAGGGTTGAAATGTCTAGATTTTAACAAACTCTCTTTGCAGGCTTCCTATAATCACCTCTTTCTGATAATGCCCTACTTACTTGGCTCTCTCATTCTCCTTTCATTTTTATTTTTTTGATATGATGTGATAAAAGATAGTCATTAGTCTCTGACTTTCTGATCACTTTTTCCCTTCACAGCATGCATGCTGACAAGTCATGTTTCATAATCCCCCCTGCGGAGCTAACTATTTCCCTTCAACTTTGCTTTTCCTTTGCTTCTTCAACGATTTATTGCCTTTCTCACAGTCATTTTACATAACTACACTGCAACCATTTCTAATAGCACTGCCCTCTTCCTGGCAGCATCCTATCCCTATTGACTCTTCAGATTCAATATATGGAAATGATGCATTCCTACTGCAAAGTTTTCTTACTCTAATTAGCACTTTTTTTTTTTTTTGCTAAAACAAATACTGTAATCATAAGAGCAGCACATCAGCTCCTCTACTTCTTGACTGAAGTACTTTATTTAACACTTTATCCTTATTTCCTCACTACCTGCCCACATCTTGCCACTTTGCACTTCTCAATAATAACATAGAAAGTGCATGCACTTGCCTAGTGTATTCCATAGACAGTTGGTACTTTGCTGTTGTGGAATGAAATTTCCAGATCATTTACCATAGAATACTTGTCAGTGTAACCTCATGCAGTCCTGAACTTGAAACTATTTACACTAATTCTTCTTTCCTCCTAGTCCTATTAAAAGGCATATGGGGAGTAAAAAATACTACTCGAGGACTGATCTTATTTTCTCATCAACCTCTCTGGGTAATGACAAAATTAGAACAGTTTTATTATTCTCATTCTAAGATGGTAGTCCATGGTTTTAGAAGCATTCCTTCAGATTTGAAACATCTGAGAAGTATTATTAAGGTATCCAGAGGATAAACAAAATAAAAAATATACATAAGTAAATATACATTGAGGTCTATAATACATCTACACTGTATCAGTGTCATATT
The DNA here is from genome assembly GCF_007474595.2 of Lynx canadensis. Classification (NCBI taxonomy): domain Eukaryota; kingdom Metazoa; phylum Chordata; class Mammalia; order Carnivora; family Felidae; genus Lynx; species Lynx canadensis. The sequence goes on from NC_044305.1 coordinate 96,588,844, forward strand.
GTTATAGTGCCTCACAAAACTGCTAAATATTATGTATTGTCATCTGTTTTATATATAATAAAACTTGTACTCAACGAAGTTAAATAATGTAATGGTCATAGAGACAAACCATACCTGGTCTCTCTCAATCTAAACCTTGTGCTTCTTCGGATTCTCTGGTCTTCTGTTCCTGTTTTCACTCCTTGATTGGCAAAACTGTGAAGAACCATACATTGTTGATAATCAGTCTTATGTTATTACCCAAAAAGTCACACAACAGAAAATTTCTGGAATGGTGTATTTATACAGCTACTGTAAGTAAATTCTGAAACATGCAAATGTCTAATTTAGCAAAGCTGTCAGTATACAATTAAAACAACCTATTATCCTTATTACACATAATAATAAGTTATAAGATTAAGTTGCATTAATAAGTAATAATATCGCATTACTCTTCCACTGACTTGTCATTAATCAACGCTCCTTTTTTGTTTCTCTATTTTTTTTTCCTTAGAGACAGAGAGTGCACAAGCATGAGCTGGGGAGAGGAACAGAGAGCGGGAGAGAAAATCTTAAGCAGTCTCCATGCTCAGTGCAGAGCCCAAGATGGGGCTCAATCCCATGACTCTGGGACCATAACCTGAGGTGAAATTAAGAGTCGGGCACTCAACTGAATGAGCCACCCAGGTGTCCCTCTTTCTCTATATTTTTAATTAGTTCAAATATCCCAATATTTCAGGCTTATCCTCTAGACAGAGTGACAGCTAGCTAAGTTAAATAATTACTAATGTGAACCCCCTGATGCTATAGCCATGTCACAGAGAGGCAAGCATCCCACACCCCTCCATGCCACAAGGGTGCAACAACTGGCCAGGTGAGCATCCCGCCCTTTCCCCCTATACTACAGCCAACCCAATGTGTCTCAGCCATACCACAGCCAAGGAAGAATCAGCAGACTGAATGAAGCAGAATGGATCAGCAAGAAGGAAGATAAAGCAATGGAACTCATCCTGACAAAACCCCAAAAGAAAAAAAAAAAAGTGAAGTGACCTTAGAGGATCTATAGGACAACATTAAGTAGAATAACATCTACATTATAGAGGTCACAAAAGGAGAAGAGGGAAATAAAGGGGGAGAAAATTTATTTGAAGAAATAATGGCTGAAAAAGGAAAGAGACATCCAGGACCAGGAACCCCAGGGAATTCCAAAGAAGAACTCAAAGAGATCCACACCAAGACACATTATGATTACAAGGTCAAAAATTAAAGATGAAGATAGAATCTTAAAAACAGCAAGACAAAAACAACTTGTTACATGCAAAGTAAACTCCTTAAGGGGTATCATCAGATTTTTCATCAGAAAGTTTGCAGGCCAGAAGGGATTGCCATGACCTAATCAAAGTACTGAAAGGAAACAAATGAAAAAACAAAAACAAAAAAAACCCTTCTAACCAAGATATTTACTCTGCAAGGTTATTTTTCAGAATAGAAGAGAGATAAAGAGTTTTCTAGATAAGGTAAAGCTAAAGGAATTCATCAACAGTAAACTGGCCCTACAAGAAACATTAAAGGAACTTGTTTAAACTGAAAAGAAATGGCACTAATTAATGATAAGAAAACATATGAAAGTAAAAATCTCACAGGAAAAGCTAAATATACAGTAAGGGTAGTAGACAAATCACTTATAAAGCTAGTATAAAGGTTAAAAGACAAAGTAGCAAAACTAACTAAAACTACAATAATTAAAGTGCCCGGTTAGCTTAGTCAGTTAAGCATGAGACTCTTAGAACTAAAATAATTAGTTAAGGGATACATTTTTTAAAAAGTAAAATCAGAAACAAAACATGGTAGGGGGAATAAAAATGTAGAGTTTTGGAATGTATTCAAATTTAAGTTGCAATCAACTTAAAACAGACTGGTACTTGTCATTTGCAAATATCTTCTCCCATTCCACAGGTTGCCTTTTATTTTCTATAAAGAACTTATCAAACTCTACAGTCCAAAACCAAATAATCCAGCGAAGAAATGGCCAAAGACATGAATAGACATTTTTCCAAAGAAGACATACAAATGGCTAACGGACACATGAAAAGATGTTCAACATCGCTCATCATCAGGGAAATACAAATCAAAACCATGATGAGATACTATTTCATGCCTGTCAGAATGGCTACAATTAATAACACAGCAAACAACAGATGTTGGCAAGGACATAGAGAAAGGGGAACCAACTTACATTGTTGGTAGGAATACAAACTGGTGCAGCTACTCAGGAAAACAGTATAGAAGTTCCTCAAAAAGTTAAAAATAGAACTAGTCTATGACCCAGCAATTGCACAACTAGGTATTTACCCAAAGGATACAAAAATGCATACTTGAAGGGGCACATGCATTCCACTGTTTATAGCAGCATTATAAACAATAGTCAAAAATTATACTGTTTATTCCCATTATTATATTGTCCATCGACTAATGAACAGATAAGAAGATATTATACACACACGCACACACACAATACCACACACACACACACACACACACACATACATACACACAATGGAAAATTACTCAGCCATCAAAAACAATTAAGTCTTTCCATTTGCAATGATGTGGATGGAGCTAGAGTGTACTATGGTAAGTGAAATAAGTCAGTCAGAGAAACAAATACCATATGATCTCACTCATATGTGGAAATTAAGATATAAAACAGATGAACATAGGGGAAGGAAGAAAAAAATAGAGAGAAAGGCATATCATAAGAGACTATTAGCTACAGAGAACAAACTGAGGGTTGCTGGAGGGGAGGAGGAGGGAGGTATGGATTAAACGGGTGAGGGGTATTAAGAGGGTACTTGTTATGATGAGAACTGGGGTGTATATGAAAGTGAAAAATGACTAAATTCTACTCCTAAAACCAATAGTATGCTATATGTTTAACTAACAGGAATTTAAATAAAAATGTAAAATGAAATGAAATGAAATGAAATAGAATAAGAAATAAAATAAAATGTTATATATGTCAGATGTTATATATGAACTTACAGTAACCACAAAGCAAAAACTTATATTAAATACACAAAGAAATAAGAAAGTAATCTAGGGACACCTGGGTGGCTCAGTTGGTTAAGTGTCCGACTTCGGCTCAGGTCATGATCTCATTGTTCCTGAGTTCGAGCCCCATGTAGAACTCTGTGCTGACAGCTCAGAGCCTGGAGCCTGCTTCAGATTCTGTATCCCCTTCTCTCTCTGCTCCTTCCCCCACTTGTGCTCTGTCTCTGTCTCTCTCTCAAAAAGTAAATAAAAATTTAAAAAGAAAGTAATCTAAACACAATAATAAAGAAATTTATCTAACAATAAGGGAAGAGAGAAAGAGAAGAAATGAACAAAGCAGAACTACAAAAACATCCAGAAAACAATTAAGACAATGGTGATAACTGCATATCTATCAATAATTACTTTAAACCTAAATGGATTAAGTTTTCCAATCAAATGTCAGAGAGTGGCTAAATGGATTAAAAAAAAGACAGATCTATATGTTGCCTATAAGAGAAAGACTCACATCCAAAGTAAATACATAAAAATGAAAAAAAACAAAAAACAAAAAACAAAAAGGAGGGCATCTGGATAGCTCAGTGGGTTGAGCATCCAGCTCTTGATTTCAGCTCAAGTCATGATCTTACAATTCGTGACATCAAACCTCATGTTGGACTCTATGTTGATAGTGAGGACGCTGCTTGGGATTCTCTCTCTCGCTCTCTCCCTGACCCTCCCCTGCTCATGTTCTCTCTCTCTCTCTAAAAATAAATAAATAGGACTGCCTGGTTGGCTGAGCTGGTAGAGGGCCTGACTCTTGATTTCAGCTTAGGTCATGATCTCACAGTTTATGAGTTTGAACCTTGCATCTGCACTGGCAGTGCAAAGCCTACTTGGAATTCCTTCTCTCTCTCCCTCCCTCTCTGCCCCTCCCCTGCTCATGCACACTCTCTCTCAAAATCAATTAATAAACATTAAAAACAAAGAAATAAACAAACATTAAAAAAAGTAAGTACACACATAGATTGAAAGTGAGGAGGTGAACAGACATGTTTCCAAAGAAGACATACAGGCACAGAGGCATATGAACAGATACTCAACATCACTAATCATCAAGGAAATGTAAATTAAAACTACAAGATGACATCAATTCACACCTGTCAGAATGGCTAGTAAAAAGGGGAAAAGAAATAACAAGTGTTGACAAAGATGTGGAGAAATCGGAACACTCATACAATGTTGGTGGGAATGTAAACTGGTGCAACCACTGTGGACAACAGTATGGAGGCTCCTCAAAAAATTTCAAAAAACAGAACTACTACATGATCCAGTAATTACACACTTTTTGGTATCTATCTAAAGAAAACAAAAACTTTAATTAAAAAAATTATATATATATATATATGTGTGTGTGTGTGTGTGTGTGTGTATACACACACACATATATATACATACACAAACACACTCCAATGTTCATTGCAGTATTATTTACAATATATGGAATCAACCTAAACGTCCATCAATAGATGAATGGATATGTCACACACACACACACACACACACACACACACACACACATTATTCAGCTGTAAAAAAGAATGAGATCTTGCCATTTGTGACAATATAGATGGATCTTCAAGGTGTTATACTAAGTGGATATAGGTCAGAAAGACAAGGAAAAATCCTGCATGATTTTACTCATAAGTGGAATCTAAAAATCAAAACAAACACAAAATAAAGGAAAACCTAGAGAAAATACATAGAACACACTGGTGATGTATGGAATTGTTAAATCCCTATATTGTACATGTGAAACTAATATGACAAGGGATTTTAACTATACTGGATTTAAAATAAAAATGTAATAAAAAATAAATATGTCCCCATAAAGTGGGTAGAAAGAATAAACTCTCAAGTTCTACTGTCATAGAAAATGGAACACCTAAGTGTGACTAATGATTGTTTTATAAATACATAGAGAATGCACTAGTTGTTTAATATGTACAGATAAGGTGAAAGGACAATTAAACAAAACAGCTGAAATTTTGATTTTCATGTATATATAGTCTGCTTCTTCAACCTTCTGGCTAGTAGCCAAATTTGACTTATAAAGTAACAAAACCAAAACCATCATGTATTTTCAAAATTCTAACTACCAAAAAAAATTAAGTCATCAAATTAATAAGTCATTGTAGGTTTTATAAGATTATTTGTAATCCAGAGTTTACAAAAAAAAAAAACAACAGAGTTGTTTTTTTATAAACCAGAGTTTCAGCACATCATCAATATAACTAAACTGATCTTGTGAAGATTCATTGAAGAAACATTTTCTGAATGTGCTAGAAATAAAAAATACTGAATATGGATTATTCGAGAAGATATGGAAGATACCACTATATATCTTTCAGAATGCATACTGTTATAGCCAAAATTAAAGGAAAAATATAACCAATATCAAGTGAAGTATACACTTTACATAGAACACTGAAATTCTAATCCTAGGTGTTTAACAAAGAGAAATTAAAGCTAGATTTATCTTTAAAAACTTCTAACATGAATTTATATAAAAATATTATTCATAAACCCTAAAAGCTGAAACAATTCAAGTGTTCTTCAATATTTGGAGAATGTATAACAAAATAAAAACTGAACGCATCCATAAAATGGCATACTGCTAAGCAATAAAGGAATAAATCAATGATGGTTACAACATGGATGGATGTCACACATATTAAGCCAAGTGAAAGAAACCATACTCAGAAGACATTTATATGACATTTTAAAGTGGCAAAATTCTATAGGCACACCATAAATTAGTGGTTGCCAGGGGTTAGGAGTGAGGTATTTGTATTCTTCATGAATACAAAGAGGAATGGGAAAAAACTGGGGCTTGATATAATTTTTTTATATGTTGACTGTGCATGTATACATGACTTTATTGCAACTGTTGGAACTGATCATTTTAAGTATGAGTATTGCTGTATGTAAATTATGCCTTAATAAATAAGTGTGACTCAATAAAAGAAGTTATATATGTTCTTAGATGAACACAGAAAATAGAGAATGAAACTTCTGGAAGCACTCTGCTTCTGCCACAGTAAATGTAGTTACCTTGTTTTCATGAATTGTGAAAAGAGAAATTAAAAAATGAGTTAAACCAGTATATTGGAAGCATAAAAAAGTAGAGAAGTAAATTATACATGAAAGAGAATAAATTAATAAAAAATATAAATCTAAGGTGATGAAAGGGAACAACAAAGCCAGAAATTGATTCGTATAAAGTTGTTAAATTAATAGATGTCTGTTTTGATTGACCAAGAGAAAAAAAGACAAAGCACGATTATATAGTATAAGGAATGAAAGGAGTTACATTTATTATGGAGATATTAAAATAAAACAAAATTATTTTGAATAACTTTATGTCGAAGTTATTTGAAATTTAAAATATGATACAAATTCCTAGAAAGTAAACTTTCTCAAAAAATTTAAGAGAATTTGAAAGCCTAAGCTTAGATGGCACCATTAGCACATTGTATATAGCATTTACATAAAAATGGATTTGATATTTGCATTAATTCTCCAGTGACTACAAAGAAGTATACACTTCAGAACTCATTTTCTTACAGCCAGTGTGTCCTAGAAAACACTGTAGAAATGGCAGAAGAAAGCAAAATAGTCTAATCTACATAATCATAAACATAGCTGCAAATGTCTAAGCAAAATAGTAATTCTGAATCAAGTAATAAATAGAATAATACACTTCATAAATATGAGTTTATTCTGTACCTTTGATTCATTACTAGAAAATCAGTCAAAGTAATCTACTATATGAAAAGGCAAAAGGATGTCTATGATAAATTCAAATTATATAAGAAAAAATAGCTGTTGATAAAATTCAATATACTTCGATGCTAAAAAAATCAAAACAAAAGATTTCCATTTCTACATGTAAGGAGTTTGGAAGTCACCACTCTGTCCTTAAGAACAAGCTAAAAGCTCAACAGATTAAAAACTAAACTACTCTTCTTGGATCTATAAGAGGGGAGGACACAGAACAAACCAATGCTCCCAAAACAGGAGAGAAGACAAGCTGATGGAGTAACAGGTTTCTGGATCAGAGACTCGTAAGCAGGAATTGCAGGAATGGGAAAAAAATTGCAGGAGGACTCAGTGCCAGGATAGGAAAACCTGAACTAGAATTGATAAACTGATGCTGGAAGCTTGGTGTTTATCAATCTGAGAATTAAAACCCCATGGGGAGGGGCATCTAGGTGGCTCAGTTGGTTAAGCATCTGACTTAGCCTCAGGTCATGATCTCACAGCTCATGAGTTTGAGCCTCACATCGCACTCTCTATTGTCAGCACAGAGCCTGCTTTGGATCCAGGACAAAGAATCCTGCTTTGGATCCTCTGTCCCCCCTCTCTCTGCCCCTTCCCTGCTTATGCTATCTCTCTCTCAAAAATAAATAAATATTAAAAAAATTTAAAAAATAACCACCAATGGGGACCCAGCCATAGGAGTGGTCCCCAAAATAGTGTGAGACTTAATCTCCAGGAGCTCTATCAGATTTCCACAGTAAACATCAAAGGAAAAGTCCTTCATACTTTTGTGAGGAGGAGAAGAAAAGGTATCATTTTGAAATATGACAGAGCACTGTCCTTAAAAAGGCCTGCCCTCAGGAGAAACTAATTAATCAAAACCTAACCATCTGAGGTAGTAGCAGAGCCTAAGTGACCCGGGGAAAGGGAAATACTGAACTTCAACCAACTCTAACCTTCCTGGCCATCTAAAAAATTGAGAAACTCTCTGTATTTACCCAAAGGAGTTGAAAATTTTTATCTACACAAAAACTTGCACATGAATGTTTACAACAACTTTATTCATAATTACCCCAATTTTAAGCAACTAAGATGTCTTTCAGCAGATGAATGGATAAGCAAATTGTGATATTCAGACAACGGAATATAAGTGAGCACTAAAAATAAATGAGGTATGAAGCTATGAGGAGATATGAATGAAACTTAAATGCATACTACAGAGTGAAAGAAGCCAATCTGAAAAGGCTACCTACATACTAGATTAATTACAACCATATGACTTTCTAGAAAAAGCAAAAATATGGATACAATGCAAAAATCAGTGATTGCCAGGGATTAGGGGTGGGAAGGAATGAATAGGCAGAAAAAAAGAGTTTGAGGGCAATAAAAATACTCTAATGATATTATAATGATTGATAAATATCTATCCATAAATGAATGGATAAAGAAGATGTGGTATATATACCCAACGAATATTAGACATCCATAGAAAAGAATGAGATCTTGCCATTTGCAGCAACATGGATGGACCTTAAAGGTATAATGCTAAGTAAAATAAGACAGGGAAAGACAAATACCATATTATTTCACTCATGCATGGGATTTAAGAAACAAAAATTAACAAAGAAAAAAGAAACAAACTAAAAATCAAACAAAACAAAAACAAAAAAACAGACTCTTAAATATAGAAGTCAAATTGGTAGTTGCCAAGGGGCAGGTGGGATGGGGATAGGTGAAACAGATAAAGAGGATTAAGAGTACACTTATCCCGATGAACACTGAGTAATGTACAGAAGTGCTGAATCATTATATTGTACACCTGAAGTGACCATAACGCTGTATTTTACTATATTTCAATTAAAAAAAGAAAGACTACAGAGCTATTTCAAATTGAGAGAGACTGAGTAAACACAATGGTGAAATGTCACTTTCAATCCTGGATTGGGTCTCTTTACTGTGAAGGAAAGCATTGGGACAATTAGTAAAATTTGTATATAGTCTGTGGATTATATGCCAGTAATATGTCAGCATTAGTTTCTTCATTTGGATGACTGTTTTATGATTATGTAAGAGAATGTTCTTGAAGATAGGAAAAATTAAAGTACTTGGATATGATGGGACATCATGTAAACAACAAAAGCAAAAAAGATCTTTGTACAGTCTCCCAACTTTTCTGGGAATCTGAAAATATTTTAAATACAAATGAAGACTGAGAAAACATCAAAAATATTAAATAAGATGCACCTGTCATGGTGTCTATAATTAAAAAGTGTAATCATACTAATTATCGATGTCAGCAATAAGGAGTTTCATATACTACTGGTGGATGTATATATTGCTTAATTCATATTAGAAAACAAATTGAAATTATAGAGCAAATTTGAAGACATGCCATCTCTATAATCCAGCTCTGGTAGAGAGAATTTTCATGGTTCTTACAACATTTCTCCCTGGTTTTACTCCCATGATTACGTTAAATTACAGAGCAAAAGAGATTTTACAAATGCATTTAAGGTTACTAATTAGTTCTCTTAAGACAGGGAGATTATCTAAGTGAGATGTATGAAATCATCTTTAAATCAGAGGGATTTTTTCCCCCAGCTGGTGGCAAAATAGGAAGTCATAGAGATTTGGAGCATGACAGGAATTTGAATTTGGCACAGGGGATGTACTTTGTATGAGCCTCTTCAGGACCTCAAGGAACTGTGGAGACCTCAGTCCTACAACCACCAGCATCTCACTTCGCAAAAAAACATGAACAAATTTGACATAGATTCTTCCTCATAGCCTACAGCTAAGAGTCTAGCCCAGCAAACACCTTAATAATGGCTTTTTGAAACTCTGAGGCAAGAAATCAGTTGAGTATGCCCAGACTTCTGACCTACAGAACTGTGGGATCCTGAATTTATGTGATTTAGGCTGTCAAATTTGCAATAATTTGTTATACAGCAATAAAAAACAAATACACTAGCCATTCCACCTCTAAGTATACACTGAAAAGAAAATATACGTGTGCATGTATGAATGACATAACCACATTCTTCTAATAGCTAACAAATACAAACTCATATCCATCAATAATTAAATTATGATATTTTCATTCAATGAAATACTTCTGTAATGCAAGTAAATAAACTGCAGCCACAAAAAAATGTGGATAATCTTACAATGTTGAATAAAAACGATATAAAAGAATACGTAAAATATGAATCTATTTGCATAAAGTTCAAAAACATGCAAAGTCAAGCTATGCTTTTAGGGATGCTTACATAGGTATTTATTAGTATAAATTAAAACACGGAAATGATAAACATAAATGTGTACATAGTGATTTTTTATGTACCATAAGTGATTCTTTGTGTTTGCAGAGAATGTAAACAAACAAAAGGAAAATTATAATTAAGGCAAAAATATTTCACAGATATGAAGAAGAATTCTAGAATTGAATAGTACAACTAGACCTAAAGGTTTTTTAATATTTAAGGATAGTTAGGATATTAGGCAGCTCTTGAACTTCTAAATATCTTCTTTTGTCCCTAGCTATCAAATACCAGCAGCTGAAATTCTTACTTTTGGTACTTTTTTTCTTTAGAATTTATCCGTGTGGTCTTCTAAATCAGGAATAAAGATCAAATATTAAACTAATTCTTCTATATCAAGTGTAACTTACCAGAACTATTTTTTTGAGCATGAACAGTTAATCCTCAAATACTAAATACTTACTGGATGTTGGACACAGAGATAGGACAGAATGTATTGAAAAAATGTGGGTCTCACAGCAAAATTAATGTAAAAGGGACATTAAGCGCATTGAGAAAAGACTTCACTCACATCATATCCCAATTTTGGATCCTCTCCCTTTATTCCAATACACACACAGAGTTTGGGCCAAAATAGCTCTTATCCTATTATAAGAAATACTGAATGAAAGAAATATTCAAAAAAGGTAGTGATTATGTAGTTATACGTAAATATGGGCCTCAACAGTGAACTTATACTTGGAAAGGAAACCTCTAACTAGAAAATGAAGAATACAGACTTTAAAATTTCTTTCATAAGAAAATACCATTTGCAATATAGAAATACAAAGAAGAAAAATGAGAGAAAAGGGGAGTGGAAATGTAAAGAATCTCCATCCCTAAAAAACTTTAAGCAGAAAATTTACCTTCAGTGGTTTACATCAGGATTTTATATCTTTATCAAATCTAGAATTCTTCATTCACAACCCATCCAGGTTTATGTTGATAAAGGCAAGCAGATGGTTAGGAAATTATATGACTAACAACAGGCTAAAAGAGCCATCAGAATGAATGAACAATCATCATATGTACAATCCACATTCTATTTTGAAAAAGTGTAATATAAGAATTAGCTTTAAAAAGAAAGCAGAATTGTAAAGTTTCAGGAGCACCTTTCAGACAAGGAACTGAAAATCTCTCAGAGGCCACTATAAAAGGTGGGAGTGAATGTATATAATATGAAGATCCTAGGGACAAGTTGCAGTCTCATTAGCCCTCTACTAATCAGATAATCATAATACTTCCTCCTTTCATGGTAATATATAGGTTATATAGAGAAAGAGTGTAGTAAGTGGTTAAAAGCTCAAGATGTGCTTTAAATATACAGTAAAAAATGAGTTAAATCCTCTTCTCTAGTAACTGCCTGCTCTAAAAGAACATATGCAATCCATGGCTAAAAGCTCTGACACTCAAGCCAAAGTAAGCTGTTCATGGGCAAATCCTTCCCAGGTGAAGTATAGGGGCTTCTCAACCTCACAGGTGATGTTGTCCTTCCACTTATAGATGATGAATGTTAAGTAACATTCCTTGAAATACTGGAACTCATGTCATCCAATCAACTCATTGTCTTCCCAACTGGAAAATCTAATAGCAAAACCAAACTGATATACAGAGGGTATCTTGGGAATAGGGTGTTGAGTCATGGGTGTTAATGAAGTTGGTGGTGAAACAAAGTCAGGAGGACGAAGGACTTGGTTTCTAGCTTTCACAAGCCACACTGAGTGCCAGAGCCTCCTGTCTTACCACAAGGCTTGTTACAGCAGGGTAAGGAACAAAGACCAGCAAGTCAGATGAAAGATCTATTAGTGCCTCAAGGCTCTGGACCAGACTGAGTATGACCTCAGCTTTGAAGAGTCTTTTGCAAACCTGGGATAACCCTGTCCTCTTAATTTTCTTTCTTTCTGTAAAGTTCATTTATTTATTTTGAGAGAGAGAGGGAGGGAGGGAGGGAGAGGGGCAAAAAGAGAGTGATAGAATCTCAAGCAGGCTCCATGCCATCAGTACAGAGCCTGATGCAGGGCTCAAACTCAGGAACCATGAGATCATGACCTGAGCCACCCAGGTGCCCCTTAATTTAATTTAATTTAATTTTTTTTTGGTGCAAGTAATCTTTTTATTTTTTTAAGTTTATAAAATTGTTTATATTAAATATAATTTATTGTCAAATTGTTTTCCATACAACACCCAGTGCTCATCCCAACAGGCGCCCTCCTCAATGCCCATCACCCACTTTCCCCTCTCCCCCACCTCCCCATCAACCCTCAGTTTGTCTCAGTATTTAATAGTCTCCTATGGTTTGCCTCCTTCCCTCTCTATAGCTTTTTCCCCCCTTTCCCTCCTCCATGGTCTTCTGTTAAGTTTCTCAGGATCCACATATGAGTGAAAACATATGTTATCTGTCTTCCTCTGCCTGACTTATTTCACTTAGCATAATACTCTCCAGTTCCATCCACGTTGCTACACATGGCCAGATTTCATTCTTTCTCATTGCCAAGTAGTATTCCATTGTATGTATAAACCACATCTTCTTTATCCATTTGTCAGTTGATGGACATTTAGGCTCTTTCCATAATTTGGCTATTGTTTAAAGTGCTTCTATGAACATTAGGGTACAAGTGCCCCTATGCATCAGCACTCCTGTATCCCTTGGGTAAATTCCTAGCAGTGCTATTTCTGGGTCATAGGGTAGATCTATTTTTAATAGCTAGTATCCAAAATCTGTAAAGAACTCACCAAACTCCACACCTGAAAAACAAATAATCCAATGAAGAAAAGGGCAGAAGACATGAATAGACACTTTTATAAAGAAGACATCCAGATGGCCAACAGGCACATGAAAAGATGCTCAACGTCACTCCTCATCAGGGAAATAAAATCAAAACCACACTGAGATACCACCTCACGCCCATCAGAATAGCTACAATGAATAAGTCAGGAGACTATAGATGCTGCAGAGGATGTGGAGAAATGTGAACCCTCTTGCACTGTTGGTGGGAATGCAAACTGGTGCAGCTGCTCTGGAAAAGTGTGGAGGTTCTTCTTTTTCTTAAATTATCTGTCTTCTGTCATATTCTTTCTTTTGCTGCTAAAGACTTTTGAAAATGAAAGCCTGGATAGTAGCCTGTTACTTCTGCTTTTTGTCCTTACCTGATAAAATTAAGTATAGTCCCTATATGACTATGGGGAAAAGGAAAAAAAATATATATATATACACACACACACACACACACACACACACACACACACACACACATAGACAGAGGAAGTATGGAGGAAAATAAAACAAAGAATATAAGTTAACATGTAGCCATATATTGTTGCATGAATTGGTCTTCCTGCCTAGAATTTGTGCTGGGGCCCACAGCCAAATGCAAAGTATTTGACATCATGGAGTTAGCTTGAAGTGTAGCCTGTCTTCTCCCCCATGTTATGACAGCCCCATCACAGAAGATCATCAAAGGCACTTACTACAAAGTAACAATAAAACTATTCCACGATCAGATCACACTTAGTTGAGACTGCTCAATAAGCCAGTAATGGGTCTTTCCAATTAACAATCGACACACATTTAATTTCTTCACACCTGTAACAACTTCTTGTTTTTAAGGTCATTTCACTTGGAAAATACAGAATCCTGCAAATTTCTTCTCTGTTCCTGAATCCCTCAAGTAGTTGTATAAGATCATGGCAAGTGTCTTAATTGGTGATACTGATTTAAGAATGGACTGATGCTGCTAATGAAGTATGAGATGAGATTCTGGCCAAGAATCCAAACAGGATGGTACACTTAACATTTTTTCACTTCTCTGAAGCCCAAAAGGGAGTGAGGAGTATTTAGCATGTAAGTATGTAAGTAGGATTGCCAGATATAGCAAATATAAATACAGAATGTGAGTTAAATTTGAACTTCATATAAACAATGTTTTATAATTATGTCCCAAATATTGCATGGAACATCCGTAAAGCCAAAAAATGTAGGTTTTGTTTATCTGAAATTAAAGATAAACTGAGTGTCCTATATTTTATTTAGCAATGCTGCACCATCTCAGTGATCCCAAACTATAGGTTTGCATTTAGATCTGTCACCAAATTTTTCCCGTAGATCTATGCATCTACAAATGCGACCAACTTTATTAGTAAGAAACAAAGCAACTGATTTTTCAATATTGATTTTCAAAATTGTTCAAATTTTTCAATATTCCAATTTGATGGAAATAGGAAAAAGGAATAACATAAGACATGTCAGATTGATCGAAACCAACATGATCTGAAGCTTCAAATTCTATCATTAATAGTCCATTTCTTTCTTGTCTTCTACTGGAACTCCTTTTTCAATAGGAACTGTAAGTAGTAGTCACTGAGTTCTGATGCAACTGGATGTTAAAAATGGAATTCTCTTTTATGCCAGTTTCATGTGAGTTCCACAGATACCAAAAAGAAGCAAGTATTTTTTACAGACTTGAGGTGATAGTTGTCTGTGCAGGCTTTGGAAACAGTTATCTTAAAATTATGTTCGTAAAAATTAGCCTAATTCCCAGCTCAAGAGCATAAAATTATCAAGATTAAAGTAGCTGGGAGAGAGGATTTTTTGAGGGGAGAGTGCTTAGTATTCAGTGAGACACGCTCCTGTCATGGAAAAAATGGAGGCTTGCTTTCTCCCATATCAACTCAGTAAGAAGAGCTTCAAGGGGATCTTTTAGAGAACATAATATGTTCCTGGAGTGGAATGCTATCTGCTTTAAGCATTAAATAATCAAATAAATGAAAGGAAAAGAAAAAAAATGATCTCTAAGTACAAGTGTGGCTGAAGTGGTTTGTGGAGGCAGGTTGTAAGATTATTTGGGGGAAATAACTGTGCTCTCACTGAAAGTAGACCATAGTTTTATGTTCCTAAGGGACCAGATACGAGAGGAGTGCCAGTTAGAAATAGTTTTAAAATCTCAAGAGGGTTTCCTATAAGAAGTGACACTAGTTAGCTAGAGGCTGAGGTAAGTTAACATGTGGCCAACGAAAAAAATAGGCTTTGGCCATTTCTAGGTAGTTCCAGGTGTAGGCATTCAGGAGCAGATCTCCAGGACATTGATGCAAGTACTAGGAGAAACATATTCAGCTTTAAGCAATGACCAAAGCCAGGGGAAACAAAGCTAGTTCAAAGAATGCCAGTCTCACATGATATTTTTGCACTTACCTCTGTGTCCTTCCAGTCTGAAACTACAGAAGCCAGGGCACTCAGTGAGTGGAGGAGGATGGAAGAAGAACTTGATAGATATGGAAACAGAAAAAGATGCAATCATAGGCCATCCTCAAATGTCAACTACCAACCTGATGCAGGCCCAAGTTGAGGGAGAAATCAGAGAAACTTAACTTGAAATGAACTTTCTGCTATTCTCCAGAAAGAAATATTTTAAATACTACACGAGTCTATTCTTGGATTAAAAGTAACCAGAGGACTGTTTATTACATAATTAGTACAGAAAATTCTGCAACTTTCCCAAGATAGACCTCGCAAAGTCGTGAGGAGTAAATGACTGACAGTACATTTGCAAGGTAAACAGAAACTTTTGTCTGACCTCTACAGCAGGGGTCAATTAATTTTTTTTCTGTAAAGGGCCAGATAATAAATATTTTAGGCTTTGGATGTAAACAAGAAACACTGAGAACATCATGTAGATGATTATAACAATAGTTAAAATACAAAAGGTTTATTAAATGAATTCCAAATGTAATAACACTTAGTAATTTTATTTTATTTTTGGTAATATAGGTCTACAAATTAGAATGGAATTCTTTTTTCAAAAAAGTATTTATTTTGAGAGAAAGAGAAAATGCTTGTGCATGCACATGAGCAGGGGAGGAGCAGAAAGAAAGAGAGGGAGAGAGAATCCCAAGCAGGCTCCACACTGTCAGCACAGAGCCTGACTGACTCACGGCTTGATCTCACAAACTGTGAGATCATGACCTGAGCTGAAATCGAGTCAGGTGCTTAGCTGATTGAACCATCCATGCGCCCCGAGAATGGAATTCAATTTTATCAGATGACATTTCACATAATTGGGCTTAAAGGTCACCATTCCCTATTATCAAATTGATTATAGATGTTCATTTGCAAAATCGGTTCTTACTCATAAACTATACAAAAACAGGCTGTGGGCTAGATTTGACCCCTGTGCCATTGTTTCTACCCCCCAGAGTAGAGTCCCAGTGCTTTCATAGATTTCATTACAATTGTACTTGGGTAATTACCTAAAAATTCCTAAACGAAGCCACCAGGAGTGTGGAGGGTCAGAGGCAAGAGAGACAGTTGTCAAGCCCTAGGAGGGAGAGAAGTGGGAGGCTACAAGACATCACACTTCCTCTGTTTCTAGTGCTCACCCTTGTGCAAAATACCCTCCATGGTAACCTTGCTCCATTAGCACCTACAGAAACTATCAATTGACACCAAAACCTACCAAAGAAAATGAATTTTCTAAAAGGGAGAAGAGACATCACAAAGGCACTCCTCTCATACAAGAAAGCAACTAAGATGTTTGCTCCATAGATTTCTTCTTATTGGTCCTCTCCCTGAAAAGAATTAGTCAAGTTAAATTGGTGCCACTTGTAAGGACACTGAGATAAGTAAATGACAAACTTTGCAGTATATTTGATCAATATCTGAAATTATGTTAATTTTTCTCTGAATGGTAGATGAGATTTCTTCAGCAGAAAACACACTACTCCAAATAATACTGCATTTAAATGTGTGACACTTTAGCATTTTCAATATTTTTCTCTAAAGTAAGGCACCCAAAATTAAAATCCCCAAAATGTAGTGATACAGTTTGATTCAGTGCTACATCCAGTGAGGCAGTAGTTATTGACTTGCAGAGATGAAAGAATTTTGTTATTGTTTTCTGAGGTAGAAAATGAGCAAAATATATATAGCATAAATGTAATATGAGCTCAAGGAAATGCCAACAAGTTACTATAAATCATTATGCGAGACAGAAAGCAAGGAACAGCCATGAAATCTCAAGATTCCTTCGTTTTGATTCAGAAGCTATTTGGTTTGCTTTGATACATTCCTAATGTGGTGTGGAAATGGGTTTACTAGATATATAATGCATCATCTGGTTACCTGTAAAAGAGGAGAAAATTCCCAGGGAATCACTTCAATGTCATTTTGGAAGACCCATATGATGATCAGTACCAGTTAATTGAAGAGGTTAAGGAGACAAGCCCTGCTTATTGGCAGTTCTCTGTGTTCAGGATTTCTCAGACTTTGTTGACCCTTTCAAACAGGAGGTGCCAATTATTCCATTAGATGTTAACAGGGATGCAAATTGGTACAGGGAGCTGATCTCAGAGTGGGAGACATTAGCTTCCCTGTCACCTGTCTAGACTGGTTGAAGGTAGCTAAAGGTCATTTGTAAACCTCATGTCAACTTCTAGAGATCTGACGAAGCTTGTAACCTCAGGACTTACAAGAACCTTATTCACACATGGCCTGCTAGTTAAAAAGAAAAACAAAAGGAGAGACCAAAACAAACAAACAAACAAACCAGAAAAAGAAACATGACTAGCTTTTTAAACTGGAGTATAATTATGCTTGGTGGGGCAAGAAACAGCTCTTATACGTCTGTAGTAGAGAAAAACTTAAGTAAAATTTAATCAGAAATGTACCAGCAATCCCTTAAAAAATGAAACCTAAGAAATTTTATCAAATATTACTGCAATATCATTTGTGGACATTTCATGGTACTTCATATTTTCCAGTTTGCAAATGTTTTGTGAATATACACTGTTTTCAGATATTATATTAAAAATCAATTCAATCATAGGCAGCCAGATCCTAGAAGGGACCTTCAAAATAAATTGGGCAAGAATTTCCCTGGCTTCTGGGAAATAAACATCAGTGGTAACCTCTACTCACATGTCAAACAAAAATCGTCACCATATTACTCCCTTGTTTTATAGATGGGGTAACTAAACAAAAGAAATTAGATGACAGTAAAGATACCATAGCATAGTCTTTTTGTTTTTTGGGTTTTTTTTTTTTTTCTTAAAGTTTAATACACCCAGACTAGCCTGACTCAAATCCTAGTTCCCACATTTACCCAATGGAAGATCCTGAGAAATCTGTTTAACCTCCATCAGCATTTATTTGTTTTTCATGTTAAAACAGAATATAACAAAACAAAACATGTAGCTGTATTTACTTCTAAAAGATGTTTTTACTTGCCTTTCCAAGTGATCTTAAGTATTTTATAAGCAAAAATATTATCTTCAATGTTTCTGAGTGTTTTAAATTTATCTTATTAATTATGATAGCCAACATGGAAGTCTGTGATTAAGGATTCTGTACTTTGAGGACTTTCTGTGGCTTCTCCTTAGACCCTACCTTTCATTTCTTCCAAGATTCAGAAAATTCTGAAAAGATCCCTGAAACTGCAGTTCAAAGTCTAGTTACCAGATCAATCACAAAGCAACTCTGTGGCTTAGACACCAAATATATTCCTCTTCTTTATTTCCCTATCTGTAATATAGTGATAATAAAACAACATATATTAAACATGTTTTTTTCTAAAAATTAAATATAAACTACCATACAATTTAAAAGTATACATGTTCCTTAAAAAATTTTTTTTAATGTTTATTCATTTTTGAGAGAAAGAAAGAGGGAGACAGAGCATGAGTGGGGGAGGGGCAGAGAGAGAGAGAGTGACCCAAAATCCAAAGCACGCTCCAGGCTCTGAGCTGGCTATTGGCACAGAGCCAGACGTGGGGCTCAAATTCACAGACCACGACATCATGATTTGAGCTGAAGTCAGATGCTAACCAACTGAGTCACCCAGGTGCCCCATAAAAGTTTACATGTTCTTAAGAGAAGATTTGTGTCTAGAAAAAATATTTATTTACAATTTTCTTTATACTATAACATCACTGTTATATAGTAGGGCAAAGACTGTACTTTGTAGCATTTTTACTGGACAGTTTCTTCCCACTCAATTGGATTATCTCTTACAATTTTTTGCAATTTCTAGATACATACTTCCCTGGTTGTTGAGAATAAAGTGTTGATACTCTCTTGTAAGGCAAGCCTAGATAGTTGGGGGCATACATGAGGTTTCACAGAGTTTAGGGTTAATATTAAAATGCAGCTGTGGGGCGCCTGGGTGGCTCAGTTGGTTAAGGTCTGACTTCAGGTCAGGTCATGATCTCACAGTCTGTGAGTTTGAGCCCCACGTCGGGCTCTGTGCTGACAGCTCAGAGCCTGAAGCCTGCTTTGGATTCTGTGTCTCCCTCTCTGTCCCTCTCATGCTCATGCTCTCTCTGTCTCTCTGTCTCTCTGTCTCTCTGTCTGTCTGTCTGTCTCTCTCTCTCTCTCTCTCAAAAATGAATGTTAAAAAAAAATAAAATAAAACAATACAGTTTAAAAATAAATAAATAAATAAAACGCAGATGAGACATTGTCATAACAGCAGCATAGGTAGACTAACAACTATGCATAGAAAATACCACCTAGATAGAAAATCCTAGAAAATGGGGTGAGGCCAAACAACCCCTATCTCACAGAGACGGAGAAGAACCTCATTGGAAGGCTAAGAGGATTGGCTACACTCGGATACCCCAGACCAACAGAGCCCCACACTGAGAGGTCCTCTTTGGGACTTCAGTTTCTCTACTGTGAAATAAAGAGCATAAAGTGGACATGCATATTCTCCAGAATTGGAGGGTGCATCCTAGGAGGCTCACTTGGGCCTTGTCTCACAGGAATCACTGTGGAAATCTGCT
This sequence comes from Lynx canadensis, assembly GCF_007474595.2. Classification (NCBI taxonomy): domain Eukaryota; kingdom Metazoa; phylum Chordata; class Mammalia; order Carnivora; family Felidae; genus Lynx; species Lynx canadensis. Next base: position 96,608,745 of record NC_044305.1, read on the forward strand.
GGGCCTGACAACTGAGGATAGAGATGGAGAAGGGGAGTGGGTCTTACAGAAACCATAACTCAGATTTTAGCAGATTGCATTTCTCCTCACAGCTGCGCCCAAATGGAGATCTCAGCCAGTGGCCTTGCTGGCCACAGAGCTTAGTGGGAAGTTCTGCTTGGTGCAGGTCACCAGAAGTAAGCTGTGCAGACCATGACTTGCATTCTATGGCCCCACCCAGGCAGGGAACCAAATTTCAATCCCCAGAGCCAACAATACCACCCTACCAGAAGCCAAACCAGAGAATCCAGGTAGCTGTGTAGCCCACCTTTCAGACATGCTTGTAGTGGCACCCAAGCAGAGGACACAGCCAGTGGCTCTGCCCATCTACAAATCCAATATAGTGATCTTATCACCAGGGGAGTTTGGTGTGTAAGTTCTGCTTGATTTAAATCACCAACCAGCAAGCCATACTGGCTGTATGTTCTACAGCCCTAATTTGGCAGGGAAGACAATTCAAAGCCTTGCTCAACTGTGGCGTATAGCCTCTAGATCTGCATAACCAGGATGTCTGATCAGAATCTAGACATCCACAGATGCCATTTTATAGTCACGCTTGGACAGAAAGCCAAGCCAGCAGTCCTATATAACTGTGAAATATAGCCTCTGGCCCCACATAACCAGGGAGCCTTAACAGTGACACTAGAGAACCTTAGAACCTAGCCAATAGTACCACCAAGATGGGGAGCCCAGCGTACAGCCCTGTCCCATAGTAGAGCCCAATCATGACCTTGCCCAATTGCTGAATGTAACCTACAGCCTTATCCAGGCAGGGATCCCAGCCAGTGATCCAGTCAAATCATGGAGCAAAACCTGAAGCCTCACCCAATGAGGAATCCTGGACAGTGACCCTACTTAACCAAAGAGCATAGTCTCTAGCCCCACCCAACTGCAGGATACAGCTGGAAGCCCCTGCCAACCACAAAGCCTAGCCAGCAACCTTGCCCAATAGCAGAGTACAGCCAGGGTATCTGGTCATGGATCCTAGTCTGTGTACACATCCAACTTTGAGATACTCTTTGTGTACCTGCCTGACCACAAAATATAGCCTAAATCCCTATCCCACTGCAGAGCCTGCCTATAGATTTGTCTAAACTCACAGTCCAGCCAACAGCACCATCTAGTCAAGAATCACACCCTGAGACCCCATTCAACCATGAATGATTGTGAAGCCAAGCCCATAGTCCTGCCAGTCCAACCAGTGGCACTGCCATGGTAAGGAAGATAGCCAGTGACCTCATCCAATCAGAAGTGATTGCAAAGCTCAGCCAGTGGTCCCATATAACCACGGAGCATAGCCAGCAGCTGTACCTGACCAGGAAGTGTACCCTACAGCCCCACATAAACACGGAGCCTAATCAGCACACCTACCAAATCACAGAGTTCAGCCAGTGGCACACCCATTCCCACCTCAAAGCACAGGCAGTGGCCTCACCCAGATAGAAACCCTGATAGAAAGCCCTACCTGCTCCAGGACGCTACCAGCTAACCCCAAACTGAGGTGACTGATGAATGAATGTCTCTTCCAAAGAGAATCTGGAATTTGGAAAAGGAAACTTTTACTCAAATGCACACATATAAGTGCAAGAACATAAGGATCATGAAAAATCAGGTAAACATGAAACTACCAAAAAAAAGAAAATAATAAAGCTCCAATAAGCGACACAAAAGAAACAGACATCTAAAAAGTATCTTAAAATGATTAGGAATAATCCTCTAAAGAGGCTGAGTGAAATAACAAGGAAATGCAGACAGACATCTAAATGAAACTAGGAAACCAATGCATGGGTCAAATGTGCAGTTCAACAGAGATTTTTAAATTATTAAAAAAAAAGAAGAAGAAAAAAAGCTTATAACTGAAGAAATACAATGACCAAACTGAAGAATTCTATAGAAGACTTCAAAATCATACTGGAGCAACCAGAATAAAAACAAAACAAACAAACAAACAAAAAAACAGTGACCTAGAGGATAAGTCATATAAAATTATCCAGTCAGAGGAGGAAAAATGAAAAAAAGATATAAAGAGTAAAGAAAGTATCCTAGACTAATGGGACACATTAAAAGGAGCAATGTATGCACTATGGCAATCACAAAAAGAGAAGAGAAAGATAAATGGACTGAAAGTCTATTTAAAACAGGAATAGCTAAAATTTTCTCAAATGTGGAGAGAGGTGGATATGCTGAGTCGTGAGGACCAAAGGACCCCCAAATAGGGTGAACCCTCAAAGGGCTGGACTGAGGCATATTATAATTACCAAAAGTCAAAGAAAACAAGAATTTGGAAACCAGCAAGAGAAAAACAATTCATTACATACAAAGAAACCCCCATTAAGAGGGGATTTCTCAACAGAAACTTTGCAGGCCAGGGAAAAAGTAGAATGTTACATATATAATATTATCAACATTATATATATATATATATATATATATATATATATATATATATATCAATATTGGAAAAAAAACACTTTTAACTATGAATACTATGCACAATAAAGCCATACATAAGTAAATTTAAAAACTCCCAATCCAAAAAAAAAAATTGAGGGTGTACACCTAAACTAGAATTTCCTGGCAAGAAATGCTCAAGAGCATTCTTCAAGCAGAAATAAAAGGATGCTAATTAACAACAGAAAATATAGGAATGTGTAAAAGTCACTGGTAATGGTAATTATATAGTCAATGTTAGATTCTCTATTATAATGGTGGTTCATTCACTCACAACTCTAACTTAAAAGTTAAAAATCATGTTAAAATCACCATTACTGGAATAAATTGTCATTGGATATGTAATACAAAAAAAAGAGAGAGAGAGAGAGATGTACATTATAACATCATTAATCTAAAATGTCAATAGGGGTAGTTAAAAGTATAAAGTTTCTCTATCCTTTTGAAATTAACTTGTATTCAGCTTAAAATATGATGTTTTAAATATATTTTATATAAGCCTCATGGTAACCACAAAGGAAAAACCTACAGTAGGCAGAAAAAAATATCTATGAAAAAGGAGTCAAAGCATACCACCACAAAAATTCATCACATCATGAAGGAAGGCAGTAAGAGGGGAAACAAGAAACAGAGGACCTACAAAACAGTCAGGAAAAACAATTAACAAAATGGCAATAATAAGCTCTTAACTATTAATAACTTTAAATCTAAATTGATTAAATTCTCCAATAAAAAGACATAGTATAGCTGAATAGGAAACAACAAAAAGATTCAACAATATGCTCCATCAAAGAAACTCATTTAGCTTTAAATGAGAGACATGTAGATTGGCATGACATGTAGATTGGGAGTGAAGGAATGGAAAAAGATACTTCAAGCAAATGGTAACAAAACAAAGCAAGGGAGCTATACTTTTGTCAGAAAAAATAGACTTTAAGTTAAAATGGTCAAAAGAAACAAAGAAGGTCATTTTATAAAGATAATTATATAATGATCAAGCCATCAAGAAGATAAAAACTGTAAATGGTTATGAATCAACATCAGAGCACCTAAATATACAGAGCAAATACTAAGAGAAATATAAAGGGAAACTGAATGACAATACCGTACTATTTGGAAACTTTGACACTCCACTCTCAAAAATGAATAGATCATCCAGATAGAAAATCACAAAGGAAACAGTGGATATGAACACCATAGATTAAATGGTTGTAACAAACATAGATACAACATACTATGGATGATAGCAGAATACATACACCTCTCAAGTATACACAGAACATTTTCTAGGATAGAGCATATGTTAAGTATCAAAACAATTCTCAAAAATTCAGGAGAAAGAAATTATATGAAGCATCATTTCTGAACACAATGGAATGAAACTAGAAATCAATAATAAGAGAACTGGAAAATTCCCAATTACATGGAAGTTAAACACCATGATCCAGAACAACAAATGCATCAAAGATAAATCAAAAGGAAAAAAAAAAAATCTTGGTGATGGGTATTGAGGAGGGCACCTTTTGGGATGAGCACTGGGTGTTGTATGGAAACCAATTTGTCAATAAATTTCATATATATAAAAAAAAAAAGGAAAAAAATCTTGAGACAAACAAAAATGAAAATGCAATGGAAACCAAAACTTACAGAATGCAGAAAAAACAGTTCTAAAAACTTCACAGTGATAAATTCATATATCAAGAAAATAAATTGTCTAATTCAAATGATGAATTTTTATTTGATCTATGTGATGGTTAGAATATTTTATTTTTGGTCATATGGAAATTGATAATATATTATTTCCATCCTTTAAAAATTTGCTAAGATTCCCTTATAGTCCAGAATGGCCAATTTTCTAAATGATATGTATTCTATTGAAAGAAAATGTTTATTTTGAAGTCATTGCATGCAGCATTACATGCATTTAATTTAGATGTACTTTATTAAAAGTTTGGTATCTCATAAAATCTTTATTTTTTTTAATTTTCAGATTTTTTGACCACTTACTATAGAAAAGGGTTCATTAAAATCTCTCCTTATTTTCATGGATTTGTTTATTTTCCTTTTAATTTTGCCAGTTTTCCTTTGTATATTTGAATGATATATTGTGTACAATTTAGTACTTTTTATCACTAAAATAGAACAAATTTTTTATCTTTATGAATTGTTCTTTGTCTTTAGTGGTGATCTTAACTTTAAAAAGTCCTGCCTGATAGTAGTATAGATCCACAAGATTCATTTTTGGAGAGTGTTTCCATGATACATCATTTTGTAATCTTCTAACAATTCTAGGTCCTTATATTTAAGTATATCTCCTGTAAGCAATAGATAATTGATTTTTTTTAGTGCAGTTGCTCAATATAATCTGTGCCCTTTCATATAATATTTAATTTGTAACAGAATTACTTACTATTGGTTTTTAAATTTAATATATTAACATTTATTGTGATGTTATTAGGGATGTATTTACCCAGCTTTCTGTCAGTAATGCCTTTCTGATTTTTGATGTCTTTTAACAGTTTTTGAAAAATCATTAGCCATTATATCTTCAAAAATATCTCTCTTCTCCTATTGAAACTCAAACTACATTTAATATTAGACCATGACACATGTCTTTATCATTTTAATATCCTCTTTCTTATATGTATTTCAGTTTGTATATTTGGTTCTGTTCAATACTCTAGATAATTCTTTCTTCTGCTAGGTCTGATTTGTAATTTTACACACATACCGTATTCCTAACATTAGCAATGTATTATTTCAATTATAGATATTATTTCTTTTTCTATATTTTTCCAATTATTTAACAAAACTCTTCATGTTGAACTTTAATTCCTTAAAATAATAACCATAATAATTTTAGTGTATATCTCATTCCTCTATTATTTGAAATTCCTATGTATCTATTTCTATAATCTCTTATTTTTCTAGATTTGTGGTCAAGTTGTACTCTATTTTATTCCTGATTGATTTTAATGAAATTCTAGATATTATGTATTAAAATCTGGAAAGATACTTTGGCTTCTGGCAGATAGCCATATGAGGAGCATATCATTCAGTACAAATTAATGGGTTGAGATCATTCAAGTTCTAGTTTTCAGTTTTGATTTGTTTCCTTTTCATTCTTTAAAAAAATTTTTTTAACGTTTATTTACTTTTGAGACAGAGAGAGACAGAGCATGAATGGGGGGAGGGTCAGAGAGAGAGGGAGACACAGAGTCAGAAGCAGGCTCCAGGTTCTGAGCTGTCAGCACAGAGCCCGAAGTGGGACTCGAACTCACGGACCGTGAGATAATGACCTGAGCCGAAGTCAGACGCTTAACTGACTGAGCCACCCAGGCGCCCCTATTTTCTTTTCATTCTTACTATACTTTCATATTCCTGTGAGATCTCATTTGACAGTCTAGGTGCTTACTGGGATATCTTCTACTCAGGAGGTGCTGACGTCTAATGTTTTCCATCATCTCTGAAAGATCTACTTACCTTCTCAGCCTCTAACTACCAATTTCATAATTGGAAAATCCTCCAATGTGAAATGTATCCCCCCAAAGTCTGCCTCACCTGTGTAGACCTTCTTTCTCTGCATTTTCAGCACCTAAATGTCATTACCTCTAAATCTCGTTATGCCTTCAAACAATCAAAACAAGTAAGCAAACAAACAAAAAATGGTTTTAGCAGGAGGGTGATCTGTAACAATGTAATCTTTTCTTGGACAATAATAGTTATCTGTCAATGATATGATGACAGTTTTTTTTTTTAATTTTCTTTTTTAAAAATACATACATTTATCAAATTTTCTAAGTGGTGATACATTTCTTTCATGGAATTTATTAAAAAGCAATATTTTTACCTATAAAAATAATACATAGGGGACATCTGCTTTCAGATCTGACATGAAAAAAAAAAAGTAGGAACCCATCACTCCTGTACCTATAATAAGAAAAAGCTAAACAAAATGAAAATCAATGCTTTGGACTTATCAGGCAAATACAGATAATTACAGATAAGATAGTATGACCTGGATTAAAAAATACAAGAAGTACAAACAGTAGGAACACAGAAACAGTAATATCCTTAAATTCCTGAAAGCTGAGTATGGATCACCATGAATTTGAGAACATTCTATATACTTTTGAGTGTTTTATCTCTAGAAACATCACAAGATTCTCACAGGAAAGAGTCAAGCAAAAATCCCCTCAGTTCTCTAGCAGATGAAGGAGAATAAACCATTTTGAAATACTTCTAGAGGGTTCTGCATAATATAGGATCACTCTCAAGGGGAGAAAAACAAACAAAAAAACAAACAAACAAACAAAAAAAAAACAACTCTATCAGAGTGTAACTCACTTATGTGGAATGAAAATCAAACAACTCTAGCTCCCATTAACCTGTGTTTCAGCCAAGGAGGGAAAAGGTTAAAAAAACAAACAAACAAACAAACAAACAAACAAAAAATACCTGTGTGGTCACAGTCCACAGTGCATGCAGAGAGACACAGGCCTACTAAAACCCAGAGATTTAATAATAAGGCTAAAAGGGGCGCCTGGGTGGCGCAGTCGGTTAAGCGTCCGACTTCAGCCAGGTCACGATCTCGCGGTCCGTGAGTTCGAGCCCCGCGTCAGGCTCTGGGCTGATGGCTCGGAGCCTGGAGCCTGTTTCCGATTCTGTGTCTCCCTCTCTCTCTGCCCCTCCCCCGTTCATGCTCTGTCTCTCTCTGTCCCAAAAATAAATAAAAAACGTTGAAAAAAAATTAAAAAAAAAAATAAGGCTAAAGAGCACTTTCCTTCCCCCATACCACACCATCAAATCAACAGGGCTCCAGGATAACAGTGGATTAGTCCTGAAAGAACTATAAAGCTGAGAATCCCTATAAAAAGAGGTTCTTAGGAAAACATGAAGACAATAGGGAACATGCACATGCATACACACACACACACACACACACACACACACACCAAAAACAAAAACAAAAACAAAACAAACAAACACCAAGGACCTAGAGGAATTTGAGGCATCTGGCTTGCACAGCTATGGCAAATATTTAACACAGTCTAATTCCTAGCCGCATTAACATAAATCCTATATATTTCACTTCCAGGAACTAAAAGCTTATTTCTGTTACTTCCAATTACCAGATACATCATGTTTGGCTTTCAGGAAAAAAATGGTAAAGTGTGCTATGAGGTAAGAGATGAGAATAGGTTAAGAAAACTCAGTGACACCATCAAGCATAATAACATTTGCATTATAGGGATCCGAAAAAAGAGAGAAGAGAGGGCAAAAAATTTTCTAGAAGAATTAATAGCTGAAAATTTCCCAAATCTGGAGAAGGGAACAGAAATCCAGATCTAGGAGACATAGAGAGCTCCCAAGAAAATCAACCCAAGGAGGTCTACACAAAGACACACAGTAATTAAAATGGCAAAAAGTAGTGACAAAAAGAGAATTTTAAAAGCATCAAGAGAAAAGAAAACAGGTATATACAAGGGAAACCCCATAAGGCTATCAACTGAGTTTTCAGGAGAAACTTGCAGGCCAGAAGGGAGTGGCATGATATATGCAAAATGCTAAAAGAAAGAAAAAACACAAAAAAGCCTGCAACCAAGAAAACTCTATCCAGCAAGACTGTACTTCAGAATAGGAGAGAGAAAGTTTCCCAAACAAAAGTTAAAGATATTCATCACCACTAAAGCTCCCTTACAAGAAATGTTAGAGGGAATTCTTTGCGTGGAAAGGAAAGACCATAAATGTAGGAGTAAGTAGGAAGCACAAAAGCAGTCAGATCAGTACATCAATAAAAATTTTCAAGGAATTCACAAAATAAAAGGATGTAAAATATGATATCATACACCTAAAACATGGGAAGGGAGGGAAAAATTTTAGTGCTTTTAGATTGTATTTAAATTTAAGTGACAATCAACTTACTACACAGATTGCTATATGCATAAGATGTTACATATAAACCTAATGGTAACCACAGATCAAAAACTGGTAATAGATATACAAAAATAAAGGCAAAGGAATCCAAGCTATCAGTACAGAAGCCATAACACCACAAGAGAGGAGAGACAGAGAAGAAAGGAACAGAGAAGAACTGTAAAACAAGTAACAAAATGGCAATGAGTACATATCTATCAATAGTTACTTCGAATATAAATGGACTAAGTGCTACAATCAAAAGACACAGGGTGAGAGAATGGATAAAAAAAGCAAGATCCATCTCTATGCTGTCTACATAGACTCATTTCAGACCTAAATCCACATGCAGATTGAAAATGAAGGGATAGAGAAATATTTATCATGCAAATGGAAATGAAAAGCAATACTTATATCGAACAAAACAGACATTAATACAAAGACCATAACAAAAAAACAAAGAAGGATACTATATAATCATAGAAGAGACCATCCAAAAAGAAGATATAACAATTATACATACCTATGCACCCAACATGATATATACTAAATACATAAGGTGGCTATTAACAAACATGAAGGAGTTATCAGCAAACATTAAGTGATAATAATACAGTAACAGTCAGGGACTTTAACATGCCACTTGCATCAGTGGATAAATCATTCAAACAGAAAATCAACAGGAAACAGTGGCTTTGAATGGCACATTGGACCAGATGGATCTACCATATATATTCAGAACATTCCATCCTAAAATACCGGAATATACATTCCTTTCAAGTGTAGAAGGAACATGCTACAGAATAGATCACAGGGAGGACCTAAAAAGAAAAAAAAAGTCTCAACAGATTCAGAGAGACTGAAGTCATATTATGCATATTTCTGAATACAATGCTATAAAACTAGAAATCAACCACAATAAAATAAATACATGGAGGTTAAATAGCATGCTACTAAACAATGAATGGGTAAACCTAGAAAGTAAAGAGAAAAAGAAATACATGGAGACAAATGAAAATGAAAACAAAGATTCAAAATCTTTGGGATGCAGCAAAAGCTACCCTAAAAGGGAAGATTATGGCAATACATGCCTATCTCAAGAAGCAAGAAAAATCTAAACCTAACCTTAGTCCTAAAGGAGCCAGAAGAAGAGAGCAAATAAAACTGCAAACTGGGAGAAAGGGGAAATAATAAAGGGGAGGGAGCCAAGAGGGCGGAACAGCATGGAAGTTTTTTGTGCGTCTGGTATCCATGAATACAGCCAGACCAAAACCAAACCATCCTGTACAGCTAGAAAAATGATTTGAGGATTAACACAACAATCTGCACAACCTGAACCACAGAATTCAGCAGGCATGCGGTGCGGTGAGGTGAACTTGGGGAGCGAGAAGCCATGGCAGGCAGGGAGCCACATTTGCAGGCAGAGAGAGGACAGAGCCCGGGGGTGGGGGGAGAATACAAGAAAAGCACCCCTCCCTAAAAGCAACTGGAAAGAAAGTGGAAAATTGGAAACAGCCACAGGGACTAAACTAAAAAGGGAGAAAGGAGAAAGGAGAGGGTTTAAATTCCAGTAAGACTGTAAACAAGGGGAGCGCAAAGTCTGCAACTCTGCAGCTCCATACCTGGCAGTGCTCTGGTAGGAAGGGCGAATCCCCAGGAACAGGGTGGGGTCTGGGAGATTCTCGGGCCACATGTGGAAAAGCGGTTCCACTGCTGGAAAGACATTTGGTAGAGACTGTTAAAGCCTCTGGGCTCAGCAGACCCCAGAGAATGGCCACATTCGCTGGTGCTGGAACACGGTCATTAAGAGTGAAGCCTGGTGCCAGATGCGTGTTGTGATTTTCCAAAATCCCTGAAATGCTGTTGCTACACTATCTTGGGAACTTTTTCTGGGGCGGGCTGGCACCTGGCCACAGTCTCAGGGCACCAGCAGCAGCAGAGTCCAGCAAATGTTCCTGGGTGCTGATTTTTGGCCATCGCTCAGTGAGACCCTCCCGCAGAGGAACAGGTCAAAGCCAAAGTCCTTCAGAAGTAAGGGGCTGGGGAAAACAGCTGCATCTGAGACAAAACTTGGAAGAGAGTTACTGCCTGGGGCTTGGTCACAGACTGTGTAAAAGCAGGGAGTGGACGAAAGCTGAAGACAGAGGACGGGTGTGTGATAGCTGATTGGGGAGAACAGAGTTCTGATACTAGAGACTGGGTAGCTGGGTGACACCATTTTCACCCTCCCGCACATGCACATAAGCACCTACAAGCACCCCAACAATCTACCCCAGTAGGCTAGCAGCGCCGTCTAGTGGAGAACAGAGCCATTACACTAAGCCCCACCCAACTGGGCCAACCTCACTCTTCAAGAAGACAAGTCTCACTGCCTGCTTAGTTTATGGACAAAAAGCACTTCACAGTCTGACTTCTAGGGGAAAATGAAGTAATTTCAGTCGTACTTCAATCTGTTAGCATGTCCATCTATTCAATTTTCTTTCTTTTTTTCTCCTTTTCCCTTCTTTTCATTTTCTTAGATACAGAAAGAGAAAAAAAATCAATTTTATTTTCAATTTTTATTAAAAAATTTTTCTTTAAATTTTTTACTATATTTTTTACTTTTGTGTAAATTTCTTCAAATTCTAATTTACTTCCATTTTATTTTAGTCTACTTCAATGTATTCACTTTTTCAAACTTTTTAAAAAATTTTTTCTTAATGTTTTATTTTTGAGACAGAGAGAGACAGATCATGAGCAGGGGAGGGGCAGAGAGAGAGCGAGACACAGAATCCAAAGCAGGCTCCAGGCTCTGAGCTGTCAGCACAGAGCCTGATGCGAGGCTCGAAATCATGAACCGTGAGATCATGACCTGAGCCAACGTCAGACACTCAACTGACTGAGCCACCCAGGCGCCCCTACTTTTTCAAACTTTCAAACTGTTTCCTTTTTTTTCTTTTTGTTTTCTCTCTTTTTCTTAAATACAGGAAGAGAAAAAATTCAATTTTATTTTCAATTTTTATTAAAAATATTTTTCATTAATTTTTTTACTATATTTTTTACTTTTATGTATTTTTCAAATTATATTTTACCTCCATTTTATTTTAGTCTATTACAGTGTATTCACTTCTTCAAATTTTACACAATTTCCTTTTCTTTTTCTTTTTCTTTCATTTCTTTTCTTTTTCTTGAATATAGAAAGAGAAAAAAATTTGTTTTTATTTTTAATTTTTATTAAAAATATTTTTCTTTATTTTTTCTACTATATTCTTTACTTTTGTGTAAAGTTTTTTCAAATTCTATTTTAATTCCATCATTTCATTTTAGTCTACTTCAGTGCATTCATTTTTTCAAATTCTCAAATGATTTCCTTCCCCCACCCCCGCCTTTTTTCTCAAATCTATCAAACCACTTTCAACACCCAGATCAAAACACACCTGGGATCTAGCATCATTTATTCAATTTGTGTGTGTGTGTGTGTGTGTGTGTGTGTATGTAGGAGTCTGTGTGTTTAATTTTTCAATTTTAATATATTTTTAATTTTAATTTTTCTACTTCATTAATTCCTTTTCTCCCTTCAAATTAACAAAATGAAGGAATTCACCCCAAAAGAAAGAGCATGAATAAACGACAACCAGGGACTTAACCAACACAGATAAAAGCAAAATGTCTGAACCAGAATTTAAAATCACGATAATAAGAACACTACCTGGAGTTGAAAATAGATTAAAATCCCTTTCTGCAGAGATAAAAGAAGTAAAAGCTAGTCAGGATGAAATAAAAAATGCTATAACTGAGCTACAAACATGAATGGATGCCACAGCAGCAAACATGGATGAAGCAGAACAGAGAATCAGCGATTAGACTGCAAACTTATGGAGAATAATGAACCAAAAAAAAAGAGGGAGAATAAGGCAAAAGAGCATGATTTAAGAATTAGAGAAATCAGCAACTCATTGAAAAGGAACAACATCAGAATCATAGGGGTCCCAGAAGAGGAAGAAGGGGTAGAAGGGTAGAAGGGTTATGTGAGCAAATCATAGTGGAAAACTTTCCTAACCATAGGGAAAGACACAGACCTCAAAATCCAGGAAGCACGGAAGACCCCCATTAGATTCAATGAAAACTGACCATCAACAAGGCCTATCATAGTCAAATTCACAAACACTCAGGCAAGGAGAGAATCATGAAAGCAGCAAGGGAAAAAAACGTCCCTAACCTACAAGGGAAGACAGATTAGGTTTGTAGCAGACCTATCCACAGAAACATGGCAGGCCAGAAAAGACTGGAAGGATATATTCAATGTGCTGAATCAGAAAAATATGCAGCCAAGAATTCTTTATCCAGCAAGACTGTCATTCAAAATAGAAGGAGAGATGAAAGTTTCCCAGACAAACAAAAATTAAAGGAGTTTGTGACCACTAAACCAGCCCTGCAAGAAATTTTAAGGGGGACTCTCTGAGGGGAGAAAAGATGAAAAAAAATACATACATACATACATACATACACATACATACACACACATACATACATACATACCAAAAGTGACAAAGATTAGAAAGGACCAGAGAACACCACCAGAAACTCCAACGCTACAAGCATCATAATGGCAATAAATTCATGTCTTTCAGTACTTACTCTAAATGTCAATGGACTCAATGCTCCAATCAAAAGACATAGGGTAACAGAATGGATAAGAAAACAAGATCCATCTATATGCTGTTTACGAGACCCACTGTAGACCTAAAGACACCTTCAGGCTGAAAGTAAGGGGATGGAGAACCATCCATCATGCTAATGGTCAACAAAAGAAAGCTGGAGTAGCCATACTTCTATCAGACAATCTAGACTTTAAAATAAAGGCTGTATCAAGAGATGCAGAAGGGCATTATATCATAATCAAGGGGTCTATCCACCAAGAAGACCTAACAGTTGTAAACATTTATGCACCAAATGTGAGAGCACCCAAATATATAAATCAATTAATCACAAACATAAAGAAACTCATCAATAGTAATACCATAATAGTAGGAGACTTCAACACCCCACTCACAACAATGAACAGATCATCTAATCAAAAAATCAACAAGGAAACAATGGCTTTGAATGACACACTGGACCAGATGGACTTAACAGATATATTCAGAACATTTCATCCTAAAGCAACAGAATATACATTCTTCTCCAGTGCACACAGAACATTCTCCAGAATAGACCACATACTGGGACACAAATCAGCCCTCAGCAAATACAAAAAGATCGATATCATACCGTGCATATTTTCAGACCACAACACTATGAAACTCAAAATCAACCACAAGATAAAATTTGGAAAGGTAACAAATACTTGGAGACTGAAGAACATCCTACTAAAGAATGAATGGGCTAACCAAGAAGTTAAAGAGGAAATTAAAAAGTATATGGAAGTCAATGAAAATGATAAAACCGCAACCCAAAACCTCTGGGACGCAGCAAAGGCAGTCATAAGAGGAAAGTATATAGCAATCCAGGCCTTCCTAAAGAAGGAAGAAAGATCTCAGATACACAACCTAACCTTATGCCTTAAGGAGCTGGAAAAAGAACAGCAAATAAAACCCTAAACGTGCAGAAGACAGGAAATAATAAAGATGAGAGCAGAAATTAATGCTATCAAAACAACAACAACAACAACAACAACAACAACAAACAGAACAGATCAATGGTTCTTTGAAAGTATAAACAAAATTGATAAACCACTAGCCAGCTTGATTAAAAAGAAAAAGGAAAAGACCCACATAAATAAAATCAAGAATGAAATAGGAGAGATCACAATCAATACAGCAGAAATAAAAACGATAATAAGAGAATATTATGAACAATTATACGCCAATAAAATGGACAATCTGGAAGAAATGGACAAATTCCTAGAAACATATACACTGCCAAAACTGAAATAGGAAGAAATAGAAAATTTGAACAGACCCATAACCAGAAAAGAAATCGAATTAGTAATCAAAAATCTGCTAAAAAACAGGAGTCCAGGGCCAGATGGTTTTCCAGGGGAATTCTACCAAACATTTAAGCATGAGTTAACGTCTATTCTCTTGAAGCTGTTCCAAAAAATAGAAATGGAAGGATAACTTCCAAACTCTCTCTATGTGGCAAGCATTACCTTGATTCTAAAACCAGACAGAGACCCCACTAAAAAGGAGAACTATAGACCAATTTCCCTAATGAACATGGATGCAAAAATCCTCAACAAGATATTAGCCAACCGGATTCAACAATACGTTAAAAAATAATTCACCAACACCAAGTGGGATTTATACCTGGGATGCAGGGCTGGTTCAATATCTGCAAAACAATTAACATGATTCATGACATCAATAAAAGAAAGGGCAAGAACCATATGATCCTCTCAATAGATGCAGAGAAAGCATTTGACAAAATACAGCATCCTTTCTTGATAAAAACCCTCAAGAAAGTAGGGATAGAAGGAACATACATTGAGATAATAAAAGCTATATATGAACGACCCAATGTTAATATCATCCTCAATGGAGAAAAACTGAGAGCTTTCCCCCTAAGGTCAGGAACAAGACACGGATGTCCACTCTCACCACTGTTATTCAACATTGTATTGGAAGTCTTAGCCTCTGCAATCAGACAACACAAAGAAATAAAAGGCATCTGAATCGCTCAGGAGGACATCAAACTTTCACTCTTTGCAGATGGCATGATACTCTACATGGAAAACCCAAAAGATTCCACCAAAAAACTGGGAGAACTGATTCATGAATTCAGCAAACTTGCAGGATATACAATCAACACAAAGAAATCGGTTACATTCCTATACACCAACAATGAAGCAACAGAAAGAAAAATCAAGGAATCGATCCCATTTACAATTGCACCGAAAACCATAAAATACCTAGGAATAAATCTAACGTGAGGTGAAAATGTATACACTGAAAACTATAGAAAGCTTATGAAAGAAATTGAAGAAGAAACCAAATGATGGAAAAAGATTCCATGCTCCTGGATAAGAAGAACGAATATTGTTAAAATGTTGATACTACCCAAAGCAATCCACATATTCAATGCAATCCCTATCAAAATAACACCAGCATTCTTCACAGAGCTAGAACAAACAATCCTAAAATTTTCATGGAACCAGAAAAGACCCCAAATAGCCAAAGCAATCTTGAAAAAGAAAACCAAGGCAGGAGGTATCGCAATCCTGGACTTCAAGCTATACTACAAAGATGTAATCATCAAGTCAGTATGGTACTGGCACAAGAACAGACACTAAGATCAATTGAACAGAATAAAAAACCTAGAAATGGACCCACAAACGTATGGCCAACTAATCTTGACAAGCAGGAAAGAATATACAATGGAATAAAGACAGTCTCTTCAGCATGTGGTGCTGGGAAAACTGGATAGTGACATGCAGAATGAACCTGGACCACCTTCTTACACCACACACAAAATAAACTCAAAATGGATGAAAGACCTCAATGTAAGACAGGAAGTCATCAAAATCCTTGAGGAGAAAGCAGGCAAAAACCTCTTTGATCTTGGCCATAGCAACATCTTACTCAACATGTCTCTCGAGGCAAGGAAAACAAAAGCAAAAATGAACTACTGGGACCTCATCAAAATAAAAAGTTTCTGCACAGTGAAGGAAACAATCAGCAAAACTAAAAGGCAACCGACAGAATGAGAGAAGATATTTACAAACAACATATCAGATAAAGGGTTAGTATCCAAAACCTATAAAGAACTTATCAAACCCAACACCAAAAAAACAAATAATCCAGTGAAGAAATGGGCAAAAGACATGAATAGACACTTCTCCAAGGAAGACATCCAGATGGCCAACCGACACATGAAAAAGTGCTCAACTTCACTCATCATCAGGGAAATACAAATCAAAACCACAATGAGATACCACCTCACACCTGTCAGAGTGGCTAACATTAACAACTCAGGCAACAACAGATGTTGGCGAGGATGTGGAGAAAGAGGATCTCTTTCGCCTTGTTGGTGGCAGTGCAAGTTGGTGCAGCCACTGTGGAAAACAGTATGGAGGTTCCTCAAAAAACTAAAAATAGAACTACCCTACGACCAGCAATTGTACTACTAGGCATGTATCCAAGGGATACAGGTGTGCTGTTTCAAAGGGACACATGCACCCCAATGTTTATAGCAGTATTACCAACAATAGCCAAAGTATGGAAAGAGTCCAAATGTCCCTCGATGGATGAATGGATAAAGAAGATGTGGTATATATATACAATGGAGTATTAGTTGGCAATCAAAAAGCATGAAATCTTGCCATTTGAAACTATGTAGATGGAACTGGAGGGTTTTATGCTAAGTGAAATTAGTTGCTCAGAGAAAGACAAATATCATATGACTTCACTTATACGAGGACTTTAAGAGACAAAACAGATGAACATAAGGGAACAGAAGCAAAAATAATATAAAACAGGGAGGGGGACAAAACAGAAGAGCCTCATAAATATGGAGAACAAACTGAGGGTCACTGGAGGGGTGGTGGGGGGGATGGGCTAAATGGGTAAGGGGCACTAAGGAATCTACTCCTAAATCATTGTTGCACTATATCCTAACTAATTTGGATGTAAATTAAAAAAATAGAAAAGAAAAAAAAGGAAACAATAAAGATCAGAATAGAAATAAATGAAATAGAAACTTTAAAAAAAAGCAATAGAAAGATCAACTAAACCAGGGCTAGTTCTTTGAAAGGATTAAAAATGGATAGCCATACTCATTAAAAGACAGAGAAAGAGAAAGAGAGAGGGAGAGGACTCAAATAAAATCAGAAATGACAGAGGAGAAATAACAATAAACACCACAGAAATACTAAGAATTATAAGAACATATTATAAAAAATATATGACAACTAATTAGACAACCTAGAAGAAATGGATAAATTCCTAGAAACATATAGCCTTCCAAAACTGAATCAGGAAGAAAAAGAAATTTGAACACACATATTACAAGCAAAGAAATTTAGGGGTGCCTGTGTGATTCAATCAGTTGAGCATCCAACTTCAACTCAAGTCATGATCTCGCAGTTTGTTGGTTCGAGCCCCATGTCAGGCTCTGTGCTGACAGCTTGGAGCCTGGAGCCTGCTCCAGATTCTGTGTCTCCTCCTCTCTCTGCCCCTCCCATGCTCATACTCTGTCTCTCTCTCTGTCTCTCAATAATTAACACTAAGAAAAAAAATTTTTTAAAAAAGCCAAGAAATTTAATCAGTAGTCAGAAAACTCCCAACAAACAGAAGTCCAAGACCAGATGCTTTCATATATGAAATCTACCTAACATTTAAAGAAGAGTTAATACTTATTTTGGTCAAATTATTTAAAAAATAGAAAAGGAAAGCTTCAAAATTCATTCTGTGAGGCCAACACTACCTTGATACCAAAACCAGATAAAGATGTGTGCACGCACACATGCACACACACACACACACACACACACACACACGCACAAAGAAACTACAAGCCAATATCTCTGATGAACATAAATGCAAAAATCCTAAACAAAATATTAGCAAACTGTTGCAACAATACATTGAAAAATCATTCACACAACAATACATTAAAAATCATTCCCACAATCTAGTGGGCTTAATTCCTGGGATGCAAAAGTTGTTCAATATTCACAAATCTATCAACATGATACAACACATCAACAATAGAAAGGGTAAAAATTATAAGATAATTTCAATAGATGCAGAAAAAGCATTTGACAAAATACAACATTCATTCATAATAAAAACCCTCAACAAAGTAGGTTGCGAGAGAATATACCTCAACATAATGAAAGCCTTATATGAAAAACCCATCATACTCAAAAGCTAAGAGCTTTTCCCCTAAGAAAGAAGACAAAGATGTCCACTCTTACCACTTTCATTCAACATAGTACTGGAAATCCTAGCAACAGTAATTAGGCAACAAAAAGAAGCAAAAGTCTTCCAAATTGGTAAGGAAGAAGTAAAACTTTCATTATTTGGAGATGACATGACACTATATACAGAAAACCCTAAAGACTCCACTGAAAAACTATTAGAACTAAAAAAACGAATTCAGTAAAATAATAGGACACACATAGGACACGTAGAAATAGGACACGTAGAAATCTATGGCATTTCTATGCACTAATAATTCATTTCTATACACTAATAATTAAGTAGCAGAAAGAGAAATTAAGAAAATAATCCTACTTAAAATTGCACCAAAAATAATAAAATACCTAAAAATAAACTTAAACAAGAAGGTGAATGACCTTTAATAAACCGCTGATAGAAATTGAAGATGACACAAACAATGGAAAGATGGTCCCTACTCATGATTGGAAAAACAATTATTGTTAGAATGTACATACTACCCAAAGCAATCTACAGATTTAATGTAATCCCTATTAAAGTACCAACAACATATTTCAGAGAACTAGAACAAATAATCCTAAAGTTTGTATGGAACCACAAGCAACCCCAAATAATCAAAGCAATCTTGAAAAAGAAGAATGAAATTAGAGGTATCACAATTCCCATTTCAGGATATGCTAAAAAGCTGTCATAGTCAAAACAGTATGGTACTGGCACAAAAATAGACACATAGATCAACAGAGCAATATAGAGACCCCAGAAAAAAACCTCCATTTATATGGTCATTTCATCTATGAAAAAGAGGGCAAGAAAACGCAAAGGCCCAAAGACAGTTTCTTAACAAATGGTGTGGGGAAAACTGTATAGTAACATGCAAAAGAATAAAACTAGATCACTGGCTTACACCATACACAAAAATTAACTCAAAATACTCACACATGAGATCTGAAACCATGAAAATCCTAGAAGAAAGCACAGACAATAATTTATCCAACATAGGCCATAGCAACATTTTTCTAGATATGACTCTTTAAAGCAAGGGAAACAAAAGCAAAAATAAACAATTAGGACCATATCAAAATAAAAAAAGCTTCTGCACAGCAAATGAAACAACAAAACTAAAAGACAACCTACCAACTGAGAGAAAATATTTTCAAATTACATCTCCGATAAAGGGTTAGTATGCAAAATACATAAAGAACTTACACAACTCAACACCAAAAAAAAAAATAATAATAATCCAATTAAAAATGGGTAGAAGACATGAACAGACATTTCTCCAAAGACATCCAGATGGCCAACACATATGAAAGATGTTCAACATCACCCATCATCAGAGAAAGGTAAATCAAAACCACAATGAGACATCACTTCACACCTGTCAGAATGGCTAAAATCCACAACACAAGAAACAACAAGTGTTAGTGAGGATGTGGAGAAAAAGGAACACTCATGTAAATTTGGTGAGAATGAAAACTGGAACAGCCACTGTGCATTCTGAATTGATCAAATAGGCAATAATTCAAAGCAACAGAAATTACAATGTATTGGGTGATTGGAGCATATGGGTATGAAATAAATGAGAACAATGCCCTATGTGATGGGTGAGAAAAATTAGGAACACTCTGTTATAAACTATCCACCCTAACTTTGAAATATAATAGTTACTTGTGGAGTTAGGTCAGTTGTAAATGCATGTTGCAAAGTTCAGATCAATCACTTAAAAAAATTAAACACGTAGTCAATATGGCAATAAATGACAGTAAGTGCAATCAAATACAATTCTAAATTAGAACCAGAGTAGGCAGAAACAAAAAACGGAGAAAGAAACAAATAACAGGCTCAGTCAATAGAAGAAAACAGTTACAAACATGGTAGATAGAGTTGAAGTACATGAATAATCACTTGTAATTTAAATTGTCTAAATGTACCAATTCGAAGAGATTCTCAGAGTGAATTAAAACAACCAACAACTATATTTGTTGATAAAAACCTATAAATATAGACATAGATAGTTTAAAGAGATGGTGAAAAATACATTTTAATATTAATCAAAATAATAATTTCAAATGTGGAAGTGGCTATATTAAAAACAAAGAAGAATTCAGAACAAGAAAAATAATTAAGAGTAAGAGGGACAAAACATAATGATGAAGGGTAAATTATTCTAGAAGACAGCAATTATTAACACGTTTTCATCTAAAACAAAGTGTCAAAATATATAACAACTGGTAGAACTGCAAGAATACACAAATCCATTATTACAATTATAAACTTCAACACTCTTCTTCCAATAACTCATAGATCAAGAGAGAAAAAAATTAGTGAAAGTTTAGTAGACCTAAACAATACTATTGACCAACATACCTAATTGATATTTATTGAATACAGAGTCTAACAATAGAATACAAATTTTCAAGTTTACATGGAACATTCACCAAAATAGACCACATTCTAGCCCATGAAACATACTAATAGATTTAAAAGAATAGAAATCATACAAAATATGTTCTCAGGCCACAATGGCATTAAAGTAGATATAATAATAGGCAGATAGCTGAAGAACTTAAAAAACTTCTGGAAATTAAATAACAAATATTTGAATAATAAATTGGCCAAAGAAGTCTCAATTGAAATTTAAAACCAAGTTTCAATGAAACAAATATGAAAATACAACCAATCAAAATTTGTGGAATGTAGCAAATTCAATGCTTAGAGGGAAATTTAGAGTATTAAATGCAAACATTAGATGCATATTACAATTGTCTACAATCATTTCAAGAAAATAGAATAGAGGGAATACTTCCTAATTTAGTCTATGAGGTCAGCATTACTCTAATACTCAAACCAGAAAAAGACATTGTAAGCAAGGAAAACTACAGATCACTATCTCTCATGGACAAAAATGCAAATAAATAAATAAATAAATAAATAAATAAATAAATAAATAAGTAAGTAAGTAAGTTTATTTATTTATTTTGAGAAAGAGATCAGGAGAGTGGCAGAGAAAGGGAGAGAGAGAGAGAGAGAGACAATCCCCAGCAGGCTCTGTACTGACAGCATGGAGCCTGATGCAGGGCTTTAACCCATGAACTGTGATATCATAACCTGAGCTGAAACCAAGTCAGATGCTCAACTGAGCCACCAGGTGCCCTGCAAATATTTCGAACACAATATTAGCAAATTAAATCTACCTATGTATTAAATATACATACATATATATACACATGCATACATATATATACATATATATACATATATGTATATGCATATGTATGTGTGTGTGTGTGTATATATATATATATATATATATATATATATATATATGTATATATCTCACAACCAAGTGGGACTTAGTCCATGTATGTAAGTATAATTCAACTTTCAAAATGAATCATTTGATGTAATCTATCACATTAACAGGCTAAAGAAGAAAAATCATATGTTAATACCAATTAATACACGTAAAGCATTTGGCAAAATGAGTTTTGGAGTTTCGGAGGAATTTAAGAGTTTGGAGGACCCCATAATGTAACACAGAATGTGAATGAAGAATCTAAATGTGTTACCAATGTGTGAAACATCACTAAGGGGTGACAGGAATAAGGTGATGACTTACTTGTTAAGTTAATAAGTAACTTCGGAAGTGAGCCTAATCTAAGAATAAAAGCAGGTGGAACTGTATATAAAAAATGTACTTTGGCTGATAAAATTATTTTCCGTGGTAATATGCACTAACAATTCTGGAACCAATATGCATGCCTACTGGAATTGGACAGTTAAGTAAATGAATGGGAGATGGTGGGAACAATGTTTCTCATGGTTGGGATGGGGGTATAGAGATAAGGGGGAAGAATAGAATGATTCATGTGGTAGTGAAGGATTTGAGGTGGACATATCAATATGAACTCATATTTATTTTAATATAGATGCAGATGGTTACATATAGAAATATTTGTAGATACTTGTATATACATGGATTAGTATACATACATCATCATTAGTATACACATCATACATTTTCTTGATGTGTAGCTAACAAGAGTCTTTATGTAACAACTCTCCAGTATTAATGAGCACAACTAGCACCCAGATCTTGGTTTCTAATACCATCCTCCAATGAAAGTAATGGCCCCTTTGAAAAATGGCTGATGCTAGGGTGAAGCAGAAAGCACACAAGATGAATTTGAAGCTTTTTGTAGTGCCAAATAGTAAGAAAGTGCTCAAAATAAAAAACAAACTGCATATTGATTGGGGTATGTCAAAGGGACATAGAAGCCAAATGAAAATTCTCCCAATGGACAAAGTTAGAAAAAAATTTGAGCAACAAAAGAAAATACTTTTAGATTGTATCTTAAAGTATAAAATAAATATCTGTGACTTCATATTGATATAAGTAAATGATTGAATATTTAATAAAAAAGAGACAAATCTGTGCAGAAGAATTCCAAATAATACATGTAAACATTCCACTCTTAAGGAAGGGCTACATAGTTCCTAACTCCTTACTATAGGCTATGCATGTGACTTTCCTCCAATGAGTACAATATGAAAGTACAGTATAGAAAGGGAGGGGAAAAGAGCAAATTACAGTGCAGAAACCTAGCAACACTACCTCAACCAGTGATCAAGACAAACTTTTATTACATTGACAGCATTTTCCCTTGATATGATGAAAATGGCCCGTTAGCTTTGTGTTCTTCTTCCCCCAAACCTATATTCCCAGTCTAATTATCAGACAAATTCCATTCTGCAAAATACGTGACCACTACCCCCTTAAACTCATCAAAAACAAGGAAAACCTGAGAAATTTCATAAACTAAGAAGAGCCTAAGGAGATGTTACAACTAACTACAATGTGATATCCTGGAGGGGATCCTGGAACAAAAACCAAACAAACAAAAAAAGACAGTAGCCAAAAATTAATAAAATGTAAGTAGCATGACTTTCATAACAAAGTACTGATATTGGTTCTTTAATTAAAACAACAATGTTAAGAAATGTATCATACTGATGTAACATGTTCTTTAAAAAGGGGAAATTAGGTATGGGGTATATGTAAACTGTACTTGAGAAACCATAAGCTCACCAGGTATAGAAATACACATGGCTCATACTAAGCAGAGTGCACTCACTGCTCTTTGAGAACTTGCGGTATGAACTTGTTCTGCTGATATATGATCCCCTCTTTCTTGAACAATATGCCTTAACTCTTTAAAACTGAACCAGGACTGTTGGGAATTGATAGATTAAAATACTCTGTGTACGATTATTTGTTTCTAAGAATCTCCTGTGAAATCATATTGTGTTTTTGAAACCAGAATTCTAAAAGTGGATCTCTATACCTATCTGTATGAGAAACACCTATTATACTTGTTAAAAGGCAAGGACCTGGGCTTTCCTACAGTTTTTCTGAATCAGAATCTCCAGGGTTTCTCTTTGAAAATACCAGATATCATCGTAAGCTGCCAAATGGCATAACTTAGAGAGATTTAAAAATAGTGATGTTTGGGTCCCACCCTAAGAGAGTCTGAGTTAATGGGTCTGGAGTGTCAGTTGGGCATGATATTTAAAAAATTTTTTTTAATGTTTATTTATTTTTGAGAGAGAAAGAGGCAGAGAGCGAGTGGGGGAGGGGCAGAGAGACAGACACAGAATCCGAAGCAGCTCCAGGATCTGAGCTGTGAGCACAGAGCCCAAAGCGGGGCGAGGGGCAGGGGTGGGGTGGGGGGCGGCTCGAACTCACAAACTGCAAGACCATGACCTGAGCTGAAGTTGGATGGTTAACCAACTGAGCCAGTCAGGCGCCCTGGCATGAGATTTTTTTAAAACTATCCACAAATGATAATAATGTGCAGCTAAGATTAAGAATCACGTATCACCTCACGCCAGTCAGAGTGGCCAAAATGAACAAATCAGGAGACTATAGATGCTGGAGACGATGTGGAGAAACGGGAACCCTCTTGCACTGTTGGTGGGAATGCAAATTGGTGCAGCCGCTCTGGAAAGCAGTGTGGAGGTTCCTCAGAAAATTAAAAATAGACCTACCCTATGACCCAGCAATAGCACTGCTAGGAATTTACCCAAGGGATACAGGAGTACTGATGCATAGGGGCACTTGTACCCCAATGTTCATAGCAGCACTCTCAACAATAGCCAAATTATGGAAAGAGCCTAAATGTCCATCAACTGATGAATGGATAAAGAAATTGTGGTATATATACACAATGGAATACTACGTGGCAATGAGAAAAAATGAAATATGGCCTTTTGTAGCAACGTGGATGGAACTGGAGAGTGTAATGCTAAGTGAAATAAGCCATACAGAGAAAGACAGATACCATATGGTTTCACTCTTATGTGGATCCTGAGAAACTTAACAGGAACCCATGGGGGAGGGGAAGGAAAAAAAAAAAAAAAAAGGACGTTAGAGTGGGAGAGAGCCAAAGCATAAGAGACTGTTAAAAACTGAGAACAAACTGAGGGTTGATGGGGGGTGGGAGGGAGGGGAGGGTGGGTGATGGGTATTGAGGAGGGCACCTTTTGGGATGAGCACTGGGTGTTGTATGGAAACCAATTTGTCAATAAATTTCATATAAAAAAAAAAAGAATCACTTTTAAAACAGTTTCCCAGGTGGTTCTCATGCATATAGGGTTTGAGGATCACTGCTTTTAAACAATTTCTAAGAAGCCTTTCCTGAACCAGGCAACCTTGAAAAATCTACTCTCAGGGCTCTGATTTGCAAAAACTAGATTTAAATATCTCCCTAGATTTAAATATCAATGTAGGAATTCAGGCTATCTAATTTTGTAAAATGTTTCCCTTAGTTTAAAGAGTCTAGTTCATATACAATCTTTCATTTAACAAGATTCTACCACATATTTAATGAGCAGCTTTTTGCAGTGTTTCAACTCTGTCTTTGACTCTCGTTCTAGCATTCATTCATATCAGCTACTGGTTCCTGGACCCTGAACTGTAGCCCTTAGACTGGATTCCGTACAGCTCTAGTTCTTTTCACTCAGGTGAATTACTCTAGCATCTTTTGTTGTTGTTGCTCTGAGTTTTCTTCATCTCCCTACACTCAGGGAACACAACCCCTTTCATCCTTACCCTTTTGAGATATGCTTTCAAAAAAACATGTTAATATGGCTTATTTTCAACTTAGAAGGGATATAGGTCACAGTCATTTCACTCTTCCAGAAGAACTGATATTTTTAGCATCATGTTACTATGGAATGAACAATTTTATAAATTAGCAGGTATTAACAAACAATGAACATGTGGGAAATGAATATTTTGATAATTTGATTTTGATATTTTGAAATTTATCTGATTTCTAGAAATCATACCTTATCTTATTTACATGTCTATACTCAACTATCAGGGTATATAGCATGGAAAGTTTGAATGTCTTTTTTTTAACTAAAGGAAAAAAATTTCCAATTATTAAAATTTATTATTTTTTTAACATTTATTTATTGTTGAGATAAAGAGTGAGACAGAGCATGAGTGGGGGAGGGGCATAAAGAAAAGGGGAACACAGAATGGAATCAGAAGCAGGTTCCAGGCTCTGAGCTGTCAGCAGGGAGCCTGATGTGGGGCTAGAACTCACAGACTGCGAAATCATGACCTGAGCTGAAGTTGGATGCTTAACTGACTGAGCCACCCAGGTGCCCCCAAATTTATTATCTTATTAGAAGAACAAATATTGTTAGAGTGTTCATACTACTCAAAGCAATCTACAGATTTAATGCAATCCTTATCAACATACCAACATTTTATAGAGAACTAGAAAAAATATTCCTAAAATTTGTATCAAACCACAAAAAAACCAAAAGAGCCCAAGAAATCTTGAAAAAGAAAATGAAACTAGGAGGTACCAAAGTCCCAGTTTCCGAATATACTACAAAGCTGTAGTAATCAAAACATTACGGTACTAGCACACAAATAGACACTGGCATAAAACTAGGTCGCTGGCTTACACCATACACACACAAAAAAATTTTGATCAGTAGAACAAAATGAGACCCCGGGGGGTGGGAGACACCTGGGTGGCTCAGTTGGTCAAGCATTTGACTCTTAATTTTGGCTCAGGTTATAATCTCACAGTTCATGAATTTTGCCACAAGTTAAGCTCTGCTCTGACAGATTCTGTCTTGGGATTCTCTCTCTCCCTATCTCTCTGACCCTGCCCCCGGAAGATAAATAAATAAACATTTAACAAAAATAGAGACAACAGGTGCGCCTGGGTGTCTCAGTCAACTTTGGCCTAGGTCAAGATCTTGCTGTTCCTGAGTTTGATCCACATCAGGCTGTGTGCTGACAGCTCAGAGCCTGGAGCCTGCTTCAAATTCTGTATCTCCCTCTCTGCCTCTGCTTCTTTCTCTGTCTCTCTCTCTCCCTCTCTCTCTCAAAAATAAATAAAATCTTTAAAATAATTATAATTAAATAAATTAATTATAATTAAAATACTTAAAATAAAATAAAATCTTTAAAAAAATAGAGACCCCAGAAATAGACCTACATTTATATGGTAATTTACTCTATGAAAAAGAGGGCAGGATATGCAATGGGACAAAGATAGTCTCTTCAACAAATTGTTGTGAGGGGTGCCTGGGTGGCTTAGTTGGTTAAGTATCTGACTACTTCTCAGGTCATATCTCATGGTTCATGGGGTCAAGCCACACATCAGGCTTTGTGCTGGTGGTGTAGAACCTGCTTCGGATACTCTCTCTTCCTCTCTCTCTGCCCCTCTCCCTTTGACCTCCCCCCCCCAAAAAAATAAGTAAATAAACTTAAAAAAAAAAACAAAAACAAACAGTGTTCAGAAAACTGGACAGCAACATGCAAAAGAATGAAACTAGGTCACTGGCTTACACCATACATAAAAATTAACTCAAAATACATTAAGGACTTACACATGAAATCTGAAACCACAGAAATCCTAGAAGAGAGCACAGCAATAATTTATCTGACATAGGCCATAGCACATTTTTCTAGACATGATACCTAAAGCAAGGGTAACAAAAGCAAAAATAATCTATTGGGACCATAAAAAAAAAAAAAGCTTTTGCACAGCAAATATAACCATCAGAGACAACTAAAAAACAACCTACTGAAAGAATATATTTGCAAATCACATCTCTGATAAAGGGTTAGTATTCAAAATACATAAAGAACTTACATAACACCAAAAAACAAATAATCCAATTAAAAAATGGACAGAAGACATAAACAGACATTTCTCCAAAGAAGACACCCAGATGTCTAATAGATACATGAAGAAATGTTCAATATCATTTATCATCAGAGAAATGTAAATCAAAACCACAATGAGATATCACTTCACACCTGTCAGAATGGCTAAAATTCACAACACAAGAAACAAGTGTTGGTGAGGATGTGGAGAAAAAGGAACACTCATGCACATTTGGTGGGAATGAAAACTGGAACAGCTACTGTGCAGTTTCCTCAAAAAATTAAAAATAGAACTATCATATGATCCAGTAATTCCACTATTGTGTATTTACCCCCAAAATACAAAAACAAAAAATTCAAATAATATAAACAATTGAAAATGATATATGCACCTCTATGTTTATTGCAGCGTTATTTACAATAGCCAAAGTATAGAAGTAGCCCAAATGTCTATTGAATTAATAAAGAAGAGGTCACACACACACACATACACACACACACACAATGGAGTGTTACTCTGCCATAAAAAAGAATGAAATCTTGCCATTTGCCACTACATGGATGGGTCGAGAGAGTATAATGCTAAGTGAAATAAGTCAGTCAGAGAAAGACAAATACCATATAATTTGACTCATATGTGGAATTTCAGAAACAAAATAAAAACAAGTGGACAAATAAAAAAGGGAAAAACCAAAAAAACAGACTCTTAACTAAAGAGAACAAACTGATGGTTACCATAGGGGAGGTGTATGGTGGGTTCGGGGAGGATGGGTGAAATAAGTGATGGGGATTAAAAAGCAAACTTATCATGATGGGCACCGAGTAATGTAAATAATTGTTGGATCACTATATTATACACCTGAAACTAATATAACACTGTATGTTAAGAACACTGGAATTAAAGGGGCGCCTGGGTGGCTCAGTCAGTTGAGTGTCCAACTTCAGCTCAGGTCATGATCTCGTGGTCTGTGAGTTCGAGCCCTGCATTGGGCTCTGTGCTGAGAGCTCAGAGCCTGGAGCCTGCTTCAAATTCTGTGTCTCCCTCTCTCTCTGCCCCTCTGCCACTTACTGTCTGTCTGTCTCTCTCTCTCTCTCTCTCTCTCTCTCAAAAAATGAATAAACATTAAAAATAAAAAAAAAGAATACTGGAATTAAAAAAATAAACAAAATTTATTATCATGCATGAATATAATGTGAACTTCTTTGGTCCGAAATGGAAATAAATTTATTTGCAGCCTTAATATATATTTAGCCATTATAACTTAGGCATTATTTTAAGGACCTTTCATATGTTGTCTCAATCCCAAAAACAACACATAAGGGAAGTATTCTTTCTATTGCTATTTTATAAGGAAGGCAACTGGAGTACAGAGACTTTGACAAACTTTCACAGCACAGTGGGGCTAAAATAGGAACCCAAGTAACCTTCCCCAAAGCCTGTTTTCTCCTCATTGTATAGCTATGCTCCCTACTACAATATACTCTTCCTTACAGTATTTTGAGAACGTAATATGTCTCAACAATACTATAAGTAGTCTGAGTTCTAGATACATATTTGTTTTAACTTTTACTATGCCATAGTACCAAACATATAAAGTCTTTCAAACAGCAAGCTTTTAAAAAGAATGAACAAATGAAAAAATAGATACATGAAAGAGTAAATATGAGACAGTTATTATCAGTTCATATAGAAGCTTTATGGAAATATGGACTTGGATTCAGGAAAAAAAAAGAAAAACTTACACACTTGCTGGTTGGCCAGTTGTCCTGACATGTAGTGAAGTACCCCTCAGTTGTCAGGGGCATCAAGCATGATGTCACGGAATTTTTGGCTTCCTTTGTTGAATTAATTTCACATTTAGCTCTTGGGACTACTATGGTGTAATTGTTTATCATATTTGGAAGCTCTGAGACAAGCAATAATCTAACTGGAATATAATTTAATAAACAAAAAACAGGTGTGTTTGGAGTATCTGCTAAGATAAACTTTATTAAATACATACTCTAAGGACATTATATATAAATTCTTCCACATTTCTAACAAACTTGGCCATTTATGCATCCGAAAAAAAAAAGTAAAGGAGTAAATGCCAACAGAATTTAAGCCAATGCATGACAATATTCTTTATGTAACCACAAAGTCAATTCATTAGTTCCTTACTTGCTATTGTTCATTCATTCATTTATTCATGGACTTTTAAGAATGGACGTGAAACAGAGAGGTACCATTTTCTACTTTTTTAAATAGAAAAGTTGCATGTTGAAATCAACACTATAGCTCTCAGCCTCCCAGGACAGACTTTTCAAAAAAGAGAGTATGAAGTCGAAAGAGAAAATTACTGATGCAAATATGATGCATACATATTAAAAAGTTTTTAAAAGGTTCCTTTCTTCCTTGAAATGAGGCACCTGACTTCCCAACATTTCTAAATAATTTTAGGCTCAGCAGTGCCCTCCAGGGTGAATATGCTGCAGCCAGCATTGCAGCCTTGTGGAGCCCAAAGGAGAGCGATTTATCACTTACCGATCCACGAGGTAAATAGAGGTTATAATCAATCTGTACCTTTCAGCACACTCTAGGACATTAGAATTCATCCCCAAAGGGAATATGCTGCAGGATGACTATTCTTTAAACAATTATAAGGTAGAATTCTACCTAGAAGTAAAAGAAACAAAAAGGATGGAAAGTAACTGTAAGGATGATTTCAATTACATGCATGTATTTACGTGTGTACATATATATGTGTTATAAAAAAACACAAAAAGGGATTGGTTTTATTTCCTTGAAAAACAAGATAATATTATAATCAATGAAAAATCTAATAAGATGGGGCAATTTGTATGACATTCACACATGTCTTCAAGGTTTACTACCCTGTTCCATTGTAGCTATACATATAGTAATGATACACATTGAGAATACTGACAGAAGGAGATATGCATTATATAATTTTTATCATTTTCTTTCACCAGGTCTCATGTCTTGTCTTAGGGTATACTATGAATTTGTATTTTTCAAAATCCTGCTTTCATCTTGTTTTACACTGTTTACCTTAAGTAATTTCTGTTGGCTCCTTTTTCTTTTATTTAAATATGGCCTCACGTCCAAGAAAAGGGGAATTAATGTTTATTGATAACAGCATCTCCTCGGGACTATAAACACCTTATCTTGCATCTCATATATATATATATATATATATATATATATATATATATATATCATAACATTATAAAGGTTTGCATATTTTACGTGTGAAGGAACTGGATATTCAGTAATTAAGATTCTGGCACTAGATAGGGCAACAGAGAAATATCTTTTGGGAGAAACTTACTAGTCCCTTTAACTTGCACCACATTGCTGACACACTAAGGTGTTTTCAAGGCACATGGAAGGCTGACTGAGGAGATCAGAGAATGTAAAGCTTTTAACCTTCTTCAAAATGAGGCCTCATTTAGAATCAGAATGTTAGATAGGACTATAATATTTCAGATGCTTCTTTAGAATCCATTCATTGCTCCCTTCCATAGGAGGAGGAGTTTGTTGGCCAATAAGATAATGTAAAGTTATGTTTGTACAGGTAAATCCTCAATCATATTCTATGTCACAAAATTTTCCACATTTATTTTACGAAAGAAGCCAATGCTAAGAGTACAAAGTGAATTTCATGATTTAACCCTTTTGTGCCATAATCACAAGCCAGTTTAAGTCACCAGGCCTTTCTTCAATTCCTCAAATGCACTTAACTTTTTCCATTCTTAGGCCTTTGCTCACTGTTTTCTCTCCTGGAAACTTTTCCACATCTTCTTGCCTACTTCTACTCTCCTTTGTTTAATTTTTGTTTTCTCTCAGCCATCAGAATTTAGCTATTATTTCACTTTCTCAAGGAAGCTGTCGCTAGTTCTCTATACTAAATACCATCACAGAGACACCCCTTAGGTTAGCTTTGCAGCTTTTTCACAGTTATAATTAAGATATTGACTTCTTAAAAACTTTACTAAAATTATCCAAAATATTAAAAATACCTCAGGTCTGGTTTTCTTTAAATACTCTCCTTTAATGTGAAGATAGCCCTCAAAACAGTGGTTGCAAACTAGTGATGCAGCATGCAGATGTATTTGCTAGGCTCACACAATGTTTAAAAATATGATTAGTTACTAATATGTGAATAATTAAAAATTTAACTGCAAAAAAATTTCCTCTCCTAAAATTCAGAAGGTCTGACACATCTAGAATCTACTTTCCTGAATGACAATAATTAACGAGAAACATGTGGCCTCTGCACCATTTTAAATGGAACATTTATAAAATACATTTCTCATTTGCCACTACTCCTGGCTGGTTTTATGTCTGACTTTCTTGTCACATTTGCATTGCCTCCATGTCTTTTGCAGGTATTTGAATAGCCAATTCGGCCTGGGAGGTTTATATCTGAAATCATTATCTACCCCTAACCCCCAAACCAGTGCTCCTCATTTTAATGTATATATGGATCCTGAGGAATCTTGTTAAAATGCAGATTTTGATTCAGTACATACAGGTGTTGGGTTCTGAGAGTTTGGACTTCTAACATGCTCCTAGGTGATATGCTGAAGCTGTTGAAACATGAGCCACGCATTAAATAGGAAGGCAGAGCTACATGTATCTAGGTGAAAACGAGATTCATGTGGAATTGCTCAATAGAATCAGGTTGATCCTACTATGAGGCAAAATAATGAGGTTGGGTCTGTGGCCTCGTGTCCTGACTCAGGGAGATAGATTTGAAGAATTCTCTGGAATAAGTACTCTGAGCTATGCGAATGGAACGCAAAAGTGAGTAGTACTGAAGGAAGGAGTGTCCTTGGGTACTAATGGTAGACTTGGCCTAGATCACAGGCATATGTTCTGTCTTGACAATGGATTGACAACACTAAGAGTTCTGGATTTTTAGGGAGAGTTCTAGAATGCATGGCACAGGTCTCAGAATATGGTAAATTGTGCCCTAAATGGTATAAGGCTCCATTGATAGAGAAATAGAGAAGGTATATAAATGTATTTTCTGTTTATCTGATTAATCGTGTTATAACTTAGAGAGCAGACAGAGTAATTATTAGGTATCTAATTGTTGTATGATTATTTCTAAATAATACTGAGTTTAGTCAGCAGCAGTACTGTTTAGCTACCATGTATTGAATTACTGTCATGAAGGATCACAATGTTCTTGGTGATTACCTCTATATGTTGTGTCATGGATGGAGTATGTGTGTGTTGGGGGGAGGTTTGAAAAATTAGTGACTCACAGTATCATTCCCTTTTCTCAGTCTCTCTACCTCATTTCTTTCTTGCCTAAACTGACTTACATAAGAAACAGATGAAAAATAACACATGCAAAATGTGGTAGACAGAAAAGGAGAGGGGGAAATAAGGCAGAACACATGCCTGAATTTAGTTTGTGGAAAAACAGTGAAGAGAAATTATGGGGAGGGTTGTCTATATAAAATCAATTATTAATTATGTTTTGGAGAATAATCACTGCTCCTAACTTTGCTCTTCAGAGGAATTCAGAAGACATAATATAGTTATTCAAGGCTTTGAAGTTAGAACAATTTTTCTTCATATTATAACTAAGCCATTATAGAACTTAAAGGAAGCAATCCAGTAATTTTATTAATTAAATACCTAAAACATATTCTTACATATTGTGAATGCAAAATATATTAATTAGCCATTGATTTAAGTTAACATTTTTTCATAACTGATAGGTTTATGTAATGACTAATTTTTTGCATGCAATTTAGGATATTTGTGTTAAAGTTAAAAAATGAAATTATTTTTAAATGTGGAGACCCTCAGTCCAGGGATAGGCATGGTGTATATACCATCACAAAGGATTTCTCAATTCCATATGTCTGATGTTAATATACTGATCTCAAAACCACACCATAGAATTTAGGAGTTGGTTAAATTTTATATTATATTATATTATATTATATTATATTATATTATATGTACATATATATGTACTTCATATTGGAAATATCTATATATAATTTATAATTATAAAACTGATTCATAAATATACTACAAATGTAGAAAATAACCCAGTGCTGAAATACAAAAAGATTAACAAGATGAAAAATATTTTTGATTTTAATATACAGATTCTAGACAAATCAAGTAGTAAGTCTTATTGATAACAAGAAACAAGTGAGTATTTAAGACAAGTGAAGACACACAAATGTATACACACACACAGTTTTTTGAATAAGATCTAGAAAGTAAAATAACATTTGCAGTTCATTATTAAACTTTTATCCAAAATGTCCTCCTTTAGAGACTTATGAGCAGAAGTCACAGAAACATTTTTAAAAAGTTAATAATAGCTAGAATATCTAAAGGGGTATTCACTGTTCCACCTGCACTGTCTCATCCTTACAAGACTTAACTATGTGAACACATAATCTGTGTTTCTTTCTCCTTAACTGACTGACAGATTTTGTTTTGAAGAATCCATAGTGAGATACTTCCAGGGAAGTGTGAACAACTTTGCAAGAAATAAATAGAGGAGAACTTGAGTAAGTGTCACAGGTAATTAAATCATTAGCCAAGTTTTAAGAATCTCATCCAGGGCAGAAATTATAGTCGTGGCTTCTTTATTGTGGTGGAAGTTAATTGTGCCACCAGTAAAATGTCTGAAAGGGAGTTTCTAATGGTTCCTTGCCCAGCTCCAATCTCAAAATAGTTCATTTGTTTGTGTGCAGGAGCATGTAGAACAGAAACATCAAAAACTTTACAGCTTATAAATAAATTCAAATTAAATGGATTATCTCCTTTTTAAGTTTTTACTACATATTTTAAATCATAAGAACGTTATGAGGTAGGAGAGAAACGTGAAAATGTATGAGAAGTATATTGTTCTTGGTCACTTCTTTTGGAGAAGGCTTCCCAGTGATTTTTCCATGATATTCAAGCTCTTTGGGATGGCTTTTACAGAATCTCTCCTACAAAAGACAGCCAAGGTTCCCATCATTGCCATTTACTCAAGGATCATTTATTTTTCATCTTGTCTACAGTCTCCATTTCAATGTTATCACTGTTGAGTAAATTGTCCAAAAGCAACAATCTGTCATTCACCAAAAACAACTTCAACCCTCTCAGACATTTAGAGGGAATATATCTGGAGCACTATGGAATATAATTTGCAAAATGACATCGTGGCATCCTGAAATCTTTTGTTCACTTCACATGATAGGTCATTTCTCTGAAAGTAGTTATGTCATCACTGCATTGTGGCAGAGTTCCAAGAGCAGATCCTTATAGCTAGTTGAGGTCACTTGGCAAACCTGCTGACAATTTCTGGCCATGGTGAGATTCATCCCAGTGACGAAGTAAATATTCATTTGAAACACAGACATTGAGCCCTACTGGCTAGGATATATTAAAAGAGTGCAAGTACCCATATAGAGTTCTACGATAAGATGAAATTTAATTTTTCCATATCCAAATAAATGACCATGGAACAATCATATCAATACTGAATGAATTATTGATTCATTAAATCATTTATTCCCTCAACCAAATTTATGGAGTGCCTTCTACACCACTGCATCAGATATAAAGGGAGAAGGTCAATGAATTAGTATCAAACAAATATCTTGCCTGTCAAGAGTTATGTAAGAAATGTGGAGGGATATTTAGCAAGAAATACAAAACAATTTCTAAGAAACTATTTAAATATAGATCAGGGAGGTGTGGTCTGGGTACCTTTTTCATTCCTGAATCATCTTGTGATCTCAAAGGTAACTATGCAAAGGCACCACACGTCACAGAATCCCCAGTGGTGGATATCTGTTACCTCTTGGTAGGGCTCCCTAAAAAGGGAATCTGGATTCTTTCAGGAAGTGTATTAGATCTGTCCACAAAAGCATGGGATGTCTCCCTGCGGAATGGAGGCCAAGACTTTTTATTTTACCACTATGTCCATGAAGAGGTTTGCTGTTCAGAGCAGACCCTATGTCAGTGAGAAACATGCTCATTTTGTGTAGTTGTTTGCTGCTTCCTTTCCCGACTTTCCCCTATGATTAAGGAATAAAATTTCACAATAAAATCAATATTTCAATCATAAAAAAACACCACAAACTTCCTCTATGACTGATCAAACTTGATAAATCCAGCCCCATCAACCCAATACCCACTGCAGACTTGCCTTCCTTGCACTACTGGGCCCCATACTCTCCTCCTCTGATGAAATTCACATTCTAAATTGCAAAATCGTTTAAAATTAATTAAGGAAGGCAAACTTGATTTTAAAGTATTTCAGTGGCCCACTAGTAAGCCCGCTCTTTTTATCTTAAGACATATCAACAATTCTGGAATGGATTTTTTTTTTTTTTTTTTTTTTTTAGGAATCATGATCTAATTCATTCCTCTTTTGAAAAGGAAGACAGGCTAGTTAGTGGCAAGTAATTAGCACTGTTCATTTCTGATTTCATGTTCCAGAATTTTAAAATATATGCTTAATGGAGCATCTGAAGGAATCAAGTTAGAAGATAGAAGGTGGTGGAGAAGACATACTGGAAGAGACAATGGCATTTGACAAGTACTGCAAGCCAGTTAGAATGAGAGAGAAAGAGAAAAAGAGAAAGAGAAAGAAAGGAAGGAAGGAAGAAAGAGAGAAAAAGGCAGGAGAGGACTGCTGGCCTAGTTAGACATTTTCAATTTCACTTTACTTGAAGGCATGAACAATCTAAATAAAAGGTAAGAGAGAAGATGTCACTTCGTTAGAAGTTAGACAAATCTTAGTAAGTCCAGACAATCAACCATTTGGGAAAGCTGTTTGCCTTCATGAACTTCAGTTTCCTAAGGTCTAAAAACAGTGATCAGTTGTTGTGAGGATTAAGTAATATCATATGTGCGCAACTATGTATTCATAATAGATCCATGACAAACATTTGAATCCTTCCTTGTTTCCCTTAGTGCAGACAGCTTGTTTTACCTCATTCTGAGACAATCACCACAAGGCTCCAAAATATTCCTATTAATTTTGCCCCTAAAAACCAAATCTATAGAATTCTGAACTGAATACACCATGGAAATACTTTCCAAACAATTTTTATCCTTGTACCTAATAGAATAACTTCTGAATGTATTCTCATGAATCTAGATTCTTTTATATTTTTTGTGTTTGTATTGGCAGATCAGTGGTGTGAGAAAACATATTGGAGCTTTGCGCAAAAGAAAAAAAATCAATAATACTGATCATATCTCCATTGTAATATCTCACTTATTGTTCATTTTTGCAATAATTTTGATTTGGAAAATGTTCTAATAAGTATTATTATCTAGATGACTGAGTCTTTTGGAACCTCCTTAAATTGTATGCCTAACATAAATATCTGACTTGCCTTACCCTAGACCTGGCCCCGTGTGAGATGTTTTTAGATGCAGATTCAGATATTTTGTTTTTGTTACTTTACACTACATTTCAGGATGAACCTCACCAGAGTATATTCTGTGAAATTAGCAACAAGGATTGAGGTGAAAAAAAAATTACCACCAGAATATAAGTGGGATTAGTTTATCCTAACCAATAAGGTGGGATCCCTGGAATATTCTCCCTTTACTTTTATTATCTTCAGTGTGACTCCTTTGTGGTCTGCAGCCCAGTGTTTGAAGGCCCCTGAAGGTGTGTGCAGTGAAGGTGGTGCCACTGAAAAACCAGGCATCTCCTCTTTTTGTTAAAACATGCCTAATGCTTCATGTTTTTTCTAACAATAAATTATGATTCATTGAACATTTATAACATATTGGGCATTAGAATATGCTTGTTGTTTAATTCTTTCAAAGAAGGCAATAGGAAATTATTACTAATAACATTTTAAAAATGAGCATTTAACAGTTGAACAGATTTAACATTTACAGTGACAAATCTAAAATTCATAGTGACCAACCTATCAAAAGTTTGTTCTTTGAGTCAAGTCCCAAATATGTTAGCCTTGCTCAAGCAAAAGAAAATTGGAAGAAATAAGACAAATCAGAGTTGGAACTCTAAACTCTGGAAATAAGAATTAGACTACAGACTACTATGTCTATAATTAACAGATCTTATGATCCACACAATACCAGAAACAACATCCTAATTAGAGTATTACAACATTGGGGTGAAAAAAAAACCAATGCAACAACAACACACACAATAAAGTAAAAGTGTAAGCGCTGAGAATAGAGAAAAAGACATGAGGCAAGGATATTATTGTAGAAGAGAAAAACTGGCCAGGTTCTAGGGAAATCCCAGGAGCTCATATTGGCAGAGGTTGGAGAATAGAACACTATGATTATTCTAGAAAAGATACAGGCAATTAATCAGATGGAGCTTGGCAAGCTCTCTGCTGATTAAAAGCCAAATAGAAAACGGGCATAATTATCAGAGGGTAAGTAGATGATAAACCATCCTTGTTTACCTGGGACTGAGAAGATTTTTCCAGACATACGTTACACAGTGCTAAAAGCAGGACAATCCCAGGAAAACTGAGACAGTCTCAGGCAAGCCAGGATGACTGGCCACTCTAGAGTATATTAGAGGTCCTAAGTCTTAGCAATTGATACACAGAACTGGTGGAACTGGATGAGGCAAGCAAAGTCAATTGTACTAGATTTGGAGATGGAAGGACAGTCAAGTCAACTGTAGGATGGGGCAGATTCAGAGATGGAAGTACAGACAAGAGCGTCAAAGGTCTTAGTCATTCAAAACTCCATTAGGCTAATTACGAGATAATACATGTACACAATGCTGCAAAGTAAATGATAATGAATTTCATAACAGGAATAGAACAAGGGTTATGGGCATTGAGAGGGTAAAGAATTGCCATTTTCAATGAGATGAGAAAAGACACATTAAAACTGGGGTTTTAAGCATGATTGGTTTGTTATTAAGCAGATTTGGAAGAAAGTCAGAAAAAGAAAATATGATATTAGAATGTACAGGAGGTGTACAGGTTATACACTGGATTTGACTTTTCATTAGTAGAATTTGAAGGTGAAATAGAGTTTGTAGAAGACAGTATTTGGAATTAACTTTGGGATTTGTGTTTGATGTCAAGATAAACATTTCAGATTTTATTCATCAAACATCAATGAACGAATCATTTAAAAGATTTTGATCAGGAAAATGGGCAATAATGCTGACCTATGCTTCCAAGGATTTTGTATCCACAATAGTGAACAGATAGATCTGGGATAGGAAGTCACTGGATACACAGAGTTCTTGCAAAAGACAGTAATAATTACATAGAAAATGAGAAGAGACAAAGGCTTGAAAGAACCAGAGAAGGATGAAAAGAATAGGATAGTGAAAGGATTAGAATTCAAGGCAGTGTGGCAAAATAAGATAAACTCAGGCTTCAGAAATCGACAAGCTTTGGCTGATGTCTCTGATTCTCAGTTTACTGAGGATCTGATGAAATGGCCTGACATACTGACAATATAGCCTCAAGAAGAAATCTCAACTTTTCAAAGCCTCAGATCCTATACATAAAATATATATAATATGACCCATGGCCTTTTGTTAATTATCAAATATGACAATAAAGTCCATATTATAACACCCAATACCTAGACCTTTAGTGAATGATGACTATAATACTATAAATTAATAGAAATTGGTTAACTGATTGAAGATGGCAGTAAATTGTATAGAAATGTCAAAGATATTTTCAAAATTTTAGAGTTATATGAGATTCCGCAAGGTTCATAATATAGCTATTGAGGGTCTCTCTGTATAGTTGTAAATAACTTTCCTGGTTTCAAGCCCCATCTTCCCCACATTCTAGCTCTATAGACTTGAATATTCACCCAATTTTTCCAGTTATTATATGAGGTATACACACAGAAATTGTAAATATATATATATATATTTTTCATATATATATATATATTTTTTTTTCATTTACTAGTTGGTATATATCCTGAAAAATGCTCATATTCCTAAACTTTCTTAGGACTATATCTTAGTATCAGGCATGTCAAAATGAAAAGAATCATTCTCTAAAGAAAATGACTCTCAATTTTGCAACATATAATAGGTTATCAATAAACTTATGATGCAGTGCCTGAACGGATGGTACTGAATTAAACCGAGGAGATGCTCAGACAAGAAAGGCTGTACTGTGGGATGGGTATTCCCTTGGCAGGTTAATGGAGGATTCAGGGTTTAAGCATCAGCACATAGCAGGATTCATTTGATGGGATTCTTAAATAGGAATGTGTTTGCAATACTCCATCCAACCTATTCCTTAGAGCGCAAGCGCCTTGATCTGTGATAAAACCCTGTGGAGTCTTTCTTTTCTAGATTCATAAGCTGATTCTACTTATTGCTTGGAGATCCTGATGATGGGGATTTGCATGTTAAGGTGTTAAAGTGGGACCAAAAATTTTCCAGGAGCAGTCATGCGACACCAAAGTTGTAAAAACGTCTTGAATGATGGCAACTTAAAAGACCTAATGGTCCAGGCTAAATGGAAAATAAACCTGAATATAGTACAGAACCATTCCCAAGAAATGTTGGCTTTGAAGGAAGTTCATTTTGCATGCCACATTGGTCCTCTCTGAAGGTGATTTTTTTTTAAAAAGAGGCAAACTGAGGACATCCTGTGCTTTCCACACAGACGATAGTAAAAATTGAGAATACCAGTGCTCACATTGGAATTTCCATAATGACTAGAGAATATATATCCATATGGCTTGGGAATGTCCCTCAGCCAATAACTCATAGAAGGAAATTATAAGTGCACTAAGGGGCATCGTTAACAATGATATTCTCTTAACCTTACAGCAATGTATTTCAGTTTATGGAACTTATACCAGCATTTACAGATCTTTGGGGAAAGTACTAAATATGGGTTTAATCACCATGGTTAGATATGTGAATGACCAGGCTGGTAAAACTGTTTTTGAGAGTATACTCCTTCTTTTAATTTCAACAGGTATTGGAAAAATGGATCTGCATGGAATATTCATGCCTTGTATAAAGATATCTATCTAGTAAAGAAAATGAAAGGTGCTCTATAAGAATTCATTACCAATATGAATATATTAAGAAAACCAAATTGTTGGTTGCTAGCATAA
This sequence comes from Lynx canadensis, assembly GCF_007474595.2. Classification (NCBI taxonomy): domain Eukaryota; kingdom Metazoa; phylum Chordata; class Mammalia; order Carnivora; family Felidae; genus Lynx; species Lynx canadensis. Next base: position 96,649,327 of record NC_044305.1, read on the forward strand.
AATTAATTGTGCTTTGTTAAAGTTGAATTCACAATACAATTGTGAAGACATTCATAAGATGGTAGGCATTTATTGGATACAACAGCTCAAGCTAACACATTTTTATGAGAGGTAGATATGATTCAATTATTTGCTGTTAAGTTACATTCCCTTCCCTCCTTCTGTGTCTAAAGCGGTTGCCTTAGCAACACAGGTGCCCAGATAACTCATCATGCATATTGTTTTGTCTTTTCCTCTGCTTTGATCTGTTCTCTAATATGTCAGGTTTAAAAAAAAGAGAGACTTTAAGAAAATGCTTTGGGGACATTCATCAAGAAACAACCCTAGGAAAGGGGAGTTTTAGATACTTTTTTCTTCTCCCACCACATGCATTTAATCATATTAGTCATGCAATATGGTCTGTATACCCTGCTCCATTCTCTATCCATCCTTCAATGTTTAGTTCATCTGGCTCTTCCATGAAGTTCCTTGGTACCATATTTGCTCAAATCTCTACTGCCCCTGAAGTTTTGTAACAATTCATAAGTGGACTATTGATCTGCCTTGTCCTGTGGTTATTGTCTTTTTTTTTAAATGTATGATAGTACTGAATAGGGCTATGATAGAAATAAGCAGTTTGAGATATGAGCACAAAGGAGGAAAATCTGACCCAGTAAAGCCAAAACTTGTTCAATACTCTGGTGCACAAAGGAATAGTTATCCTGGATGGAAACAGGCCATTATTGTACATGAGTTCTGCTCATATATATAAGCAAAAGATGTCCATTTTAATAATTTTCATTGCTGGATAACATAAATGGTACCTAAGTGTAGTAGGCACATTTGTCTAAATAATTTCAGCAGAGGTTATTGCCAGAAAAGGATTTTGGGGTCTGGATTTTACCTTTACTTGCTACAACACACACAGCCTGAATTAAGTGGTTAATTAGTTGCTTATACATACATTATACAGAACCTACACTTAACAAAGGCATAGAGTGGATGGGTACCATTTTTAACATAGCTCTATTCCCTCTTAGCAATCACTTCTTCTCAACAAAGTTGCAGGACTTTCTGAGTTTTTGAATATGGCAATTTCTTTCTCATTACCAGCACCTTATGCCAACAATGCCTCTCTTTCCCCACTATCCCATGACTGTGTCATCCCCAGAGAGAAGTCAATCTTCACTACGGTGGCATGAATGTTGCTTGCCACATGTTTAGCACATTCTATCTCAGACATAGCACGTTTATATTTAATAAATGTCCAATGGCATAACTTGATGGTGTTATGGGGGATTTGTGGACAAAAGACATTTTGGAGCACAATAAATCATATAAACGTCTTTCTGTGGCACCATGTTTTCCTCTGCTACTAATCTGGCATTACAAGTGAAGAAATATCAATTGTCTAAGGCCAACTCAGTTTTGGAGAATGGAAATTTTGCATTTTTCTTTCTTTTCCTTCCTAGAAAGCATTGCTCCTCTCACATGGACCACACCAAGTACTCTTCCTAGGAGAATGAAACATCACTTAGGAGACTGAACTGAGATGGATTGAGAATTCACTTTATTAGAAGAAACACCTTCATTTTTCTCATTAGTAAATCTAACTAGACGGTGCTATGCAGTCATGATCATATTCATCTAGATCTCACATCTTTGCAATTCAGGACCAATGGGATGCATAAATATTACATGAATGTGTTCTAGTGGTAACTATAAAGAAACACAAATAATTCGGGGCGCCTGGGTGGCCCAGCCAGTTGAGCGTCCGGCTTCAGCTCATGTCATGATCTCACGGTTCGTGAGTTTGAGCCCTGCATTGGGCTCTGTGCTGACAGCTCAGAGCCTGAAGCCTGATTCGGATTCTGTGTCTCCCTCTCTCTCTGCTCCTTCCCACTCATGCTCTCTCTCTCTCTCCTTCAAAAATAAAAACATTAAAAAAATTAAAAAAAGAAACACAAATACTTTGCCTAAATCAGCACATGAAACATACACTTTGTAGAAACCAATTCTTCAGTTAAAAAAAAAAAGTGGTAGGTGGAGTCATGTTACTGTACTACTGATTAAGTCCCTTCAAATGCCTGAGATCTAACTCCCTTGTTCAATTTGTCAACTTGTCTCCCCAATACTCATTTTTGGTATTAAAAAAAAAACACACGACTTTTATTAAAATGCTTGTCTATGATCCTTTATGGATGTCTTTATGCTTTATTTTCCTTCTACTTCCTGTAAAGTGTGACATCTTAGCTCAGTGGAGGTATAAAGTAATTCAAGACTACTTGCCCTTCCCTTTCTCTACCTACTCATAGGAATGTGTTTGTACACCAAATATGATGTCACAGTCTAGTTCACAAAAAGATAATGATGTTAGAACTTAGTGCTATATCACGCTGTATTCCCTCCCTTAATGCTCCCAAGCACTGAGTGGGTGGTAAGAGGAGAGGTTAAGTGAGTATTGGAACATCAGACATTAGCGATTATCTAATCACAACACTGAATCTCATGGCTGAAAAGTCAGCTCTTTCCTCAACTTCTTTCAACTCTTCTCATTTATGAAATAGGAAAATTTGGTTTGTGTCTCGTTTGTCTCTAGTAATATCACTGTACCACTTGCTAAATAAGTCTCTATAGTTTCCTTATCCTTAGAGAAGAGATAATAAAATATCCTCCCTCAAGCAGTTGTTGTCAGGATCAAATGTGGCATCGTACACACATAAAGTATTTAAAAAACAGAGTGCCTCACACATAATAAATGCACAAATTCAATGAACAATTATTTATATCATTATAATTTTCCTTTAAAATAAATGAAAGGCAGACTCCAGACTCAGAATGTTAGGCATGCAGACAGGCATCAACATCTTAACTAGAATTCAAGAACTTATTTTCCTTCAGTTTATATTATGGTTTACTACTATGCAAAACATGTTTCCTGTTTGTGGATGTGCTATAGTGTTTTCTTTATGAGTAAGTTTATTTCAGCAAAAAGTGAGTCAATAAAAATAATATATGAAACAAAGCATAATTCAGTTCATGCACTAATATAAGAAAATCTCTGAACAAAATGACTTACACTTGGGACTATGTATAAACGGTATGCATGTTAGCTCTTTTTACTGTCACGTGCTTCCCCCTATCCCCAGCACCACACCCTTGCATCTATCAGTTACTTTGCTCTCCTGCCTAAAATGCTTCCTCATCACAGTTTGGTTCATCTTCTCCAGGAAACTACCCCCATTCAACCTGATGTGTAATTACCTTCTTGTTTTGTTGTAAAAGGGCTTTGTGGTCAAACATCACTATGGTCACTCCTGACTGTGCCCCTCGCTAGATGTATGATTGTGGGAAAGATACTTCACAGTTTCATCAGCATTAATGTAAAGAACATAAAGTCAATGACTATTTGTATGTTAGTGGTAAGGATTAAATGAGATAAAATATAGGAGACATTCATTAGCTAAAACTTCAATAAAAGTTCAATGGTATGATGGCTATACTTGTATTTTAAAATTGCATCTGTTTTAATTTTCCTTCCTTCATCCCTTCATCTTCCTTTTACATCTATTCTTTGAACATCTTCTCTGGGTAGGGCCTTTGCTTACTACAGAACGTCCCCAGACTTACACAGTTCGACATATGATCTTCTGACTTTACAATGGTGTGAAAGTGACACACACTCAGTAAAAACTATACTTTGAATTTTGAACTTTTCCCAGCACAGTAATATGTGGTATGATACTCTGTCATGAGGCTGGGCAGTGACAGCAAGCCTCAGCTCCTAGTCAGACATGTGGTCATGAGGGTAAGCAACCAATGCAACCTGTACTCATACAACCCATACAACCACTCTTTTTTTTTTCCTCTTTCAGTAGAATGTTCAATAAATGATCACACATTTAAAGCTTTATTATAAAATAGGCTTTGTGTTACATGAGTTTTCCCAACTGTAGGCTAACATCAGCATTCTGAGCACATTTACAGTTGGCTAGGCTAAGCCATGGTGTTTGTTAGGTTAGGTGCATTAAATGCATATGTGACTTAATGACATTTTCAACCTACAATGGACTTATTGGAAAGTAATCCCATTGTAAGGAGAGGAAGATCTGTACTTTATAATATAGACAGAACAATTTCTGCTCTCTTCCCGAGGTCTCTCACCAAAACCATATTTATTCATTTAATTTTTGTTTACTGAAGCCTTAATTTATATCTCCTTTAAAAGTTTTTGAGTTTGGTTACAATAAAAGACATTTAAAATAAGCCCACTCACATCTCAATGTTATGTTCATATATTATATGGAGGGAATGGGATATAAATATGCCAAATACTTTGGCTAATAGAATTACTGTAATTGGACATAAATTCAACTGTGCAGTCTTGACAGCCTGGGCAGAAGGGGGAATTGAGACAGGTTACAAGTCTGATGAGTATTTTCAAAGTTTGGCTAGACATGACTCTGGGCCCTGTAAGCTAAAAGTGGCTTTCAACAAGTTGGATCAGGGATAGTTGATCTATAAATTACTTCCCTAAGTGTTTCCTGTTGGGAAATATTTGTCATATAAGCACGGTAGAATTTTATTAAATATAACTAAGTCAGGCTACATGTTTTGAAAAAAACATTTGTCCAGCTTGCCACTGTTTTTGTGTTTTCTTATAAAACATTCAACTATAAATTGGAATTTGATATATCGCCCACCAAGTGACCAAACTGAATGCATAATGCAATATTTGGAGCTGTGGAATAATTTTTGGATAGCTGATGTATCAACAAACTAATTCTACCCATTTGTTTAGTATTTTACAGTTTACAGAGTGCTTTGGAATATATTATCACTTTTAGAAACACAGCTGAAATATATTAGAAAGAGCTCTGGAGTTGAAGTTAGATGATTTGCATTCAACTCTGCCCACCGCAGCCTTATAACAGCTCCCCCTATTTTTGTAACTTCCTCTTCCTGACTCATCCATTCAGAATGATTCTGCAGATAGGCATCTCCAAGTTAGCACAAATTTTGATGATTAATTCTTTTGTAACTTTCTTTTTTATTCCTATAAGGAATGCTGGTATAGGTTATAATAAAAAAGAAAATGATTAAGTTCCTAACCAACCATATGGTAAGGTTATTCCTTGAGGTTTTTTTCAGTCCACGTACCACTGACTTCACATAGTGTTCTGGAATCCCTTCATCTTCTGACCTTCTCAGTCACCCTCCCTCTTGAAACTATACCCCTCTGCACTCCTGGCTCCATTCTGGACAGAAGTGAGGAACTGTCATAGAGGTTGGTGTTGACCATTAAGAACAAATGAATCATCAACTCTGGTCTTTCAGATAATATTGGTCACTTTTGATATAACTGCTATATATCCTTTTACTAAAATCCTTCTGTCTAGTTTTGCTGCATTGCCAGCGACAACTTCCTCCTCCTCCAAAGAGTAATAGAAGGGAAAACAGAGAGGAAAGATGTGTATGTGCCCTTCCCACCCAGTAGACAGAAGAGACCTTAGAGGGAGAACCAGTGTCATTCAATGTTGTTGTTTTATCATCTATGTAACCCCATTTGAAATGGGTTTTCCATAACGTACAGTAAGAATATGAAAATTGATGAATTGATGGTGTACTTTATGAGAGAAAGAATACTTTCCCTGGGTCCTAATTCTAAGAGGGTTCCTTTCATTTTATCATTCAGGTACCTAATGCTGATTTAATTATGATTTGTAGTATGTGGCACAGTATGCTCATAGGTACCTGATGTTAGGTCAGTATATATCTCTCTTTCTATCTCTGGGTTTATCTCTATCTTTATCTAGTTTGTTTTGTCTTCCTCTCAGATCCCCCACTCCCATTCATTCTTTACATACATACTTCATAGGCACCAATTCATTCTATTGAATATTTGTAAAATCTATGGCAATAATTCATTTGTTTGGCTTAGTAAGAAAAATATTGTGCTATAAATCCTGTCTCTTTATTCCTTTAATATCTTTTTAAAAGATGAACCCATTCTGTCCTATATCTTTTCTTCCCTATATCCCTCTGAACTTGTATTTATCTAATAATAGATTAAATTGAACATTTTGTGTTCTCATGTCCACACTATTTTTTAGACAATTTTTTTCAGAGTAGTTTTTGTTTTATAACAAAACTGAGGGAAACCAACAGAGATTTCACATATATCCTCTGCCCCCCCCCTCCCTGCATAGCCTTCCTCATTACTGACATTCCCTACTAGAGTGGTACATTTTTTAATCAAGGAGCTACATGAAATTACCATGAAGCTACACTGACACTTCATACAACCCTATGTCCATTGTTTAAATTATGGTTGGCTCTTAGTGCTGTACATTTAATGGGTTTAAACAATGTATAAGGACATATATCCATGATTATAATATCATACACAGTATATTCACTGTCTTAAAAATCCTGTGCTATGCCTATTCATCTCTCACTGGCCTCTTCTCCACCCCTGGCAAGCACTGATCTTTTGATTAACTTCATAGTTTAGCCTTTTCCAGAATGTCTAATATTTGGAATCATATAGTACATAGCCTTTTCAAATTAGCTTCTTTCACTTATTAAGATGCATTTAAGATTCTTCCAGGTCTTGTCATGGCTTGAGATCTCATTTCTTTTTAGTACCAAATAACATTCCATTGTTTAGTACACCAAACTTTATCGGTTCACGTTCTGAAGGACAACTTAGTCACTATAAACTTTCCTATAAATTTAGTTGCTATAAACATTCATGTGCAGACTTTTGTTTCAACAAAATACATAGTTTTCAACTCCTTTGGGTAAATACCAAGAAGAGTGATTGCTGGGTCAAATGGTAAGAGTGTGTGAAGTTTTGTAAAAAAGACTGCCAAGCTGTCTTCCAAAGTGGCTGTACACCATTCTACATTCCCCTAAGCATTGAATGAGAGTTCCTTCTGTTCTACATCGTCATCAGCATTTGGTACTGTCAGTGTTCTGGATTTTGGCCATTCTAATATGTGTGTGGTGGTATATGATTGTTTTAATTTACATTTCCCTGATGGCATATGATGTAAAGCATCTTTTCATATGCTTATTTGTCATCTGTATTATATCTACTTTGGTGAGGTGACTCTTAGGTCTTTTGGCCATTTATTAATTGGATTTTTTCTTACTGTTGTTTTGGAGTTCTTTTTATATTTTGGATAAGAGTCTTTACCAGATGTGTCTTTTGTATGTATTTTCTCCTAATCTGTGTCTTGCCTTCTTTCTAATTCTCCTGAGGTTTCCTTTAGCAGAAAAGATTTTTTTTTTTAATTTCAATGAAGTCAGGTAATCAATTTTGTGGATGTGGACTTTGGTGTTATATCTACAAAGACATCACAATACCCAAATTCATCTAGGTTTTCTCCAATGTTGTCTTCTAGAGGTTTTATAGTTTGGCATTTTACATTTTGGTCTATGATCCATTTTGAGTTAATTTTTAAGGGTGTAAGATCTATATCTTGATCAATTTTTTTTACATGTGGATGTCTAGTTATTCCAGCACCATTTATCAAAAGACTACCTTTGCTCCATTATATTGTCTTTGAAACTTTATCAAAGATCAACTGACTATGTTTATGGGGACGTATTTCTGTGATCTCTATTCCATTCTTATTGTTCTGTTTATCATTTCATCAATACCACACTGCCTTGATTACTGTAGCTTTATAGTATGTCTTGAAGTCAGGTGGCCTAAATCATTCGACTTTGTTCTTCTCATTCAATATTATGTCAGTTATTTTAGGTCTTCTGCCTCTCCATGTAAACCTTAGAATGAGTTTGCCAAGATCCACAAAATAACTTGTTGGGATTTTTGACTGGAATTTCTTTGAATCTATAGATCAAATTGAAAAGAACAGACATTTTGATGGGCGTTAATCCTCCTGCTCATAAACATAATCTCCCCATTTATTTATTTGATTGCATTCATCAGAATTTTGTAGTTTTCTTCACAGAATTCTTATACATATTTTGTTGTAGTTAACTTAACTATTTAATTTTGGAGGAAGTGCTACTGTAAATAGCACTGCATTTTTAATTTCAAATTCTATTTGTTCACTGTTGGTATAAAGGAAAGCAACTGACTTTTGTATGATAACTTTGAATCTTGCAAACTTGCTATAATTTCTCATTAGTTCCAGGAGTTGTTTTTGTTTGTTTGCTTGTCAATTCTTTTGGATTTTCTATATAAACGTGTCATCTATGAAGACAGTTTTATGTCTTCTTTTACAATATGTATACTTTTGTTCAAGCACTACTTTTGAATAAAGATGACTACCTTTATGAGGGCTATTTTTCCTTCTTCTGCTTTTTTTAAAATGTTATATGTTTTGTCTTTCCTTGTTGGTTATTTTTTTAAGTTTATTTATTTATTTATTTAGAGAGAAACAGAGACAATGCGAGTAAGGGAGGGGCAGACAGACAGGCAGAGAGAGAGAGAATCCCAAGCAGGCTCAACACGGTCAGTGCAGAGCCTCATGCAGGGCTCGAACTCACAAAACGACGAGATCATGACCTGAGCCAAAATCGAGAGTCAGATGCTTAACAAGGTGAGCCAACCAGGAAACCCATTTCCTTGTTGTTGATTTTAGAAGTTTATTATAAATTCTAAATAATTAATTTATTATTGGTTTTAGACATTAAAATGTTTCTCTATTCTGTCAGTTGTCTACAATTCTGTTTGTCATTTGTTGAAGAAAATTCTTAATTTTGCATGAGTCTTTAGGTAGGAATTTTTAACAAAATGATAGATAGTAATTTCAAAGTTAGTTTGGCAAAAGAAAAATGTAAAACATTTTATATTTCTGATTCAATCATGAACCTTAAATACTGTAAGCACAGAGTTGAGGCCCTATCTACTTAAAACAGATGAACAGACTGAATCTATTTGTTTTGATAGCAGATTGCTTGCTTTGTTGGCATTTGTCCATCCATTGTATAATCTATTACATTGCTTCCCATTGGTCTTTGTTGTTATAGTTTCTACTTCTTCAAGAATTATGCTATGAATAATCCATAAAATAATTATAAAATAATGAGAGCTAAAACTTAATCAGAAATACAAAAACAGATATGGAAAATCATGAGAAGATACATGAAACAATAATCGAAGGCAAAACAAAGTCATTTTATCCTACAAAAAAAAGAAGAAAATATACAGTTGATTACATAATTTTTAGAAGGCAGAAAAGGAGTTAAAACGTTTTAAATTTTGTAGTTGAAATTTATTTTCTAGTAGCCAGTAACCAAAGTTATCCCTTTGGACTTTCTGATCAGATGTAATCTTTTTTTCCAACTCAACAATTTCCAAAATCCTTGAAAAAATGAATTAACCACTTTCCTTTTTGATTCCATGGCATGTAAGGCTCTACTCAAATTTTAAAAGCCTTTTAACCTATCATATTTCCTTTTAGGCAGGAGTTTTGAAGGAGGAAATAACTCATTTCAAGAACCAATAGTCAAAACCACATGATGCCAAAATAATAGACTGATTTGTACAATACTGGTGAAGATGGTATCAACCTGGATTTTAGTGTCATATTAAACCCAGGAAAATATTAACAATACAATACAGATGATACGACTTGGGAGGCAAACACAATAGTTCCATCAATTATTATAAAAACTCACAAGTATAAGAATTTGATTTGTCCTGAATTGTTTCATAGGAAAGAAGTAGAAGCAGACAAATTTTAGCTTAATTTAAGAAATAATATTATGAACCTGGAATGGTTCAACAATAAAATAGACTGATTCAAAAGACAAGGAGTTTGTTACAAAAGTCAAGCTGACCCTGGAATCCTAGTGTTAGGAACTGGAAAAGACAAGGAGAAAATGGGTGACTTGGAAAAAAAAATGAAGACTTGTATATGGTAATTTTACTTTCCAAAGAGCTGCTCTTCTTTTGGACAGGAAAGTGATGGAAGGAATTAGGTCTTGTTTAAAATCATTTATAATGCCATCATTGCCAATTTCTGTATCTCTCTTTCTCCTGCTCTTTCTTCAAAAGATTCAAATAACAAGTATCCTTGGTTCTATTCTCCCTTCTACTCTTACCAAATCCATCCTTATAAAATACTCTGTAATTAAATACACAAATAACAGTCTTTGATAATATTTGCACTTTACCTAAGATGAAAGTTTGACATGAAATTAAGATAATGTGATGCTGGCGTTGTTCACTGAGATTAGAACTATTAGAGGAGCTCAAATGCCTAGAAGTAAGGCTTAGGGCATGTTAATAATGGAAGTGCAGTTTTAATTTTAACACATTTGTTGCCTCCTGCTGCCACAGAGCCCCGCCTGAAGTGGATCATCTAAGGAAAAGCAAGCTAAGCCTGCCCCACCTGCCCCCATGCACCTTGCCTACCCACCCCAGCTAATACGCCAGATCCCTAGCACCACAAGCCTGGCAGTGTGCAAGTAGCCCAGATGGGCCACGCCACCCCACAGTGAATCCCGCCCCTAGGAGAGGGGAAGAGAAGGCACACACCAGTCTGACTGTGGCCCCAGCGGTGGGCTGGGGGCAGACATCAGGTCTGACTGTGGCCCCGCCCACCAACGCAAATTATTCAAGACAGCACAGGGGAAGTACCCCGCAGTTCTGCACCACTCCAGGGAGTATCCAAAATGACCAAACGGAAGAATTCCCCTCAGAAGAATCTCCAGGAAATAACAACAGCTAATGAACTGATCAAAAAGGATTTAAATAATATAACAGAAAGTGAATTTAGAATAACAGTCATAAAATTAATCACTGGGCTTGAAAACAGTATAGAGGACAGCAGAGAATCTCTTGCTACAGAGATCAAGGGACTAAGGAACAGTCAGGAGGAGCTGAAAAAAGCTTTAAACGACATGCAAAATAAAATGGAAACGACCACGGCTCGGATTGAAGAGGCAGAGGAGAGAATAGGTGAACTGGAAGATAAAATTATGGAAAAAGAGGAAGCTGAGAAAAAGAGAGATAAAAAAATCCAGGAGTATGAGGGGAAAATTAGAGAACTAAGTGATACACTAAAAAGAAATAAAATATGCATAATTGGTATCCCAGAGGAGGAAGAGAGAGGGAAAGGTGCTGAAGGGGTACTCGAAGAAATAATAGCTGAGAACTTCCCTGAACTGGGGAAGGAAAAAGGCATTGAAATCCAAGAGGCACAGAGAACTCCCTTCAGACGTAACTTGAATCGATCTTCTGCACGACATATCATAGTGAAACTGGCAAAATACAAGGATAAAAAGAAAATTCTGAAAGCAGCAAGGGATAAAGGTGCCCTTACTTATAAAGGGAGACCTATAAGACTCGTGACTGATCTCTCTTTTGAAACTTGGCAGGCCAGAAAGGATTGGCACGAGATCTTCAATGTGATGAACAGAAAAAATATGCAGCTGAGAATCCTTTATCCAGCAAGTCTGTCATTTAGAATAGAAGGAGAGATAAAGGTCTTCCCAAACAAACAAAAACTGAAGGAATTTGTCACCACTAAACCAGCCCTACAAGAGATCCTAAGGGGGACCCTGTGAGACAAAGTACCAGAGATATCGCTACAAGCATAAAACATACAGACATCACAATGGCTCTAAACCCATATCATTCTATAATAACACTGAATGTAAATGGACCAAATGCGCCAACCAAAAGACATAGGGTATCAGAATGGATAAAAAAACAAGACCCATCTATTTGCTGTCTACAAGAGACTCATTTTAGACCTGAGGACACCTTTAGATTCAGAGTGAGGGGATAGAGAACTATTTATCATGCTCTGGAAGCCAAAAGAAAGCTGGAGTAGCCATACTTATATCAGACAAACTAGACTTTAAATTAAAGGCTGTAACAAGAGATGAAGAAGGGCATTATATAATAATTACAGGGTCTATCCATCAGGAAGAGCTAACAATTATAAATGTCTATGCGCCGAATACCGGAGCCCCCAAATATATAAAACAATTACTCATAAACATAAGCAACCTTATTGATAAGAATGTGGTAATTGCAGGGGACTTTAACACTCCACTTACAGAAATGGATAGATCATCTAGACACACGGTCAATAAAGAAACAAGGGCCCTGAATGAGACATTGGATCAGATGGACTTGACAGATATATTTAGAACTCTACATCCCAAAGCAACAGAATATACTTTCTTCTCGAGTGCACATGGAACATTCTCCAAGATAGATCATATACTGGGTCACAAAACAGCCCTTTATAAGTATACAAGAATTGAAATTATACCATGCCTACTTTCAGACCACAATGCTATGAAGCTTGAAATCAACCACAGGAAAAAGTCTGGAAAACCTCCAAAAGCATGGAGGTTAAAGAACACCCTACTAAAGAATGAGTGAGACAACCAGGCAATTAGAGAAGAAATTAAAAAATATATGGAAACAAACGAAAATGAAAATACAACAATCCAAAGTGCTTTGGGATGCAGCGAAGGCAGTCCTGAGAGGAAAATACATTGCAATCCAGGCCTATCTCAAGAAACAAGAAAAATCCCAAATACAAAATCTAACAGTACACCTAAAGGAAATAGAAGCAGAACAGCAAAGGCAGCCTAAACCCAGCAGAAGAAGAGAAATAATAAAGATCAGAGCAGAAATAAACAATATAGAATCTAAAAAAACTGTAGAGCAGATCAACGAAATCAAGAGTTAGTTTTTTGAAAAAATAAACAAAATTGACAAACCTCTAGCCAGGCTTCTCAAAAAGAAAAGGGAGATGACCCAAATAGATAAAATCATGAATGAAAATGGAATTATTACAACCAATCCCTCAGAGATACAAACAATTATCAGGGAAAACTATGAAAAATTATATGCCAACAAATTGGACAACCTGGAAGAAGTGGACAAATTCCTAAACACCCACACTCTTCGAAAACTCAATCAGGAGGAAAGAGAAAGCTTGAACAGACCCATAACCAGAGAAGAAATTGAATCGGTTATCAAAAATCTCCCAACAAATAAGAGTCCAGGACCAGATGGCTTCCCAGGGGAGTTCTACCAGACGTTTAAAGCAGAGATAATACCTATCCTTCTCAAGCTATTCCAAGAAATAGAAAGGGAAGGAAAACTTCCAGACTCATTCTATGAAGCCAGTATTACTTTGATTCCTAAACCAGACAGAGACTCAGTGAAAAAAAGAGAACTACAGGCCAATATCTCTGATGAATATGGATGCAAAAATTCTCAATAAGATACTAGCAAATCGAATTCAACAGCATATAAAAAGAATTATTCACCATGATCAAGTGGGATTCATTCCTGGGATGCAGGGCTGGTTCAACATTCGCAAATCAATCAACGTGATACATCACATTAACAAAAAAAAAGAGAAGAACCATATGATCCTGTCAATTGATGCAGAAAAGGCCTTTGACAAAATCCAGCATCCTTTCTTAATAAACACCCTTGAGAAAGTTGGGATAGAAGGAACATACTTAAAGATCATAACAGCCATTTATGAAAAGCCCACAGCTAACATCATCCTCAACGGGGAAAAACTGAGAGCTTTTTCCCTGAGATCAGGAACACGACAGGGATGCCCACTCTCACTGCTGCTGTTTAACATAGTATTGGAAGTTCTAGCATCAGCAATCAGACAACAAAAGGAAATCAAAGGCATCAAAATTGGCAAAGATGAAGTCAAGCTTTCGCTTTTTGCAGATGACATGATATTATACATGGAAAATCCGATAGACTCCACCCAGTCTGCTAGAACTGATACATGAATTCAGCAAAGTTGCAGGATACAAAATCAATGTACAGAAATCAGTTGCATTCTTATACACTAACAATGAAGCAACAGAAAGCAAATAAAGAAACTGATCCCATTCACAATTGCACCAAGAAGCATAAAATACCTAGGAATAAATCTAACCAAAGATGTAAAAGATCTGTATGCTGAAAACTATAGAAAGCTTATGAAGGTAATTGAATAAGATATAAAGAAATGGAAAGACATTCCCTGCTCATGGATTGGGAGAATAAATATTGTAAAAATGTCAATACTACCCAAAGCTATCTACACATTCAATGCAATCCCAATCAAAATTGCACCAGCATTCTTCTCAAAACTAGAACAAGCAATTCTAAAATTCATATGGAACCACAAAAGGCCCCGAATAGCCAAAGGAATTTTGAAGAAGAAGACCAAAGCAGGAGGCATCACAATCCCAGACTTTAGCCTCTACTACAAAGCTGTCATCATCAAGAGAGCGTGGTATTGGCACAAAAACAGACACACAGACCAATGGAATAGAATAGAAACCCCAGAACTAGACCCACAAACGTATGGCCAACTATTCTTTGACATAGCAGGAAAGAACATCCAATGGAAAAAAAGACAGTCTCTTTAACAAATGGTGCTGGGAGAACTGGACAGCAACATGCAGAAGGTTGAAACTAGACCACTTTCTCACACCATTCACAAAAATAAATTCAAAATGGATAAAGGACCTGAATGTGAGACAGGAAACCATCAAAACCCTAGAGGAGAAAGCAGGAAAACACCTCTCTGACCTCAGCCGTAGCAATCTCTTACTCGACACATCCCCAAAAGCAAGGGAATTAAAAGCAAAAATTAATTACTGGGACCTTATGAAGATAAACAGCTTTCTGCACAGCAAAGGAAACAACCAACAAAACTAAAAGGCAACCAACAGAATGGGAAAAGATATTTGCAACTGACATATCGGACAAAGGGCTAGTATCCAAAATCTATAAAGAGCTCACCAAACTTCGCACCTGAAAAACAAATAACCCAGTGAAGAAATGGGCAGAAAACATGAATAGACACTTCTCTAAAGAAGACATCCGGATGGCCAACAGTCACATGAAAAGATGCTCAACGTTGCTCCTTATCAGGGAAATACAAATCAAAACCACACTCAGATATCACCTCACCCCGGTCAGAGTGGCCAAAATGAAATCAGGAGACTATAGATGCTGGAGATGATGTGGAGAAACGGGAACCCTCTTGCACTGTTGGTGGGAATGCAAACTGGTGCAGCCACTCTGGAAAACAGTGTGGAGGTTCCTCAGAAAATTAAAAATAGACCTACCCTATGACCCAGCAATAACACTGCTAGGAATTTACCCAAGGGACACAGGAGTAGTGATGCATAGGGGCACTTGTACCCCAATGTTTATAGCAGCACTCTCAACAATAGCCAAATTGTGGAAAGAGCCTAAATGTCCATCAACTGATGAATGGATAAAGAAATTGTGGTTTATATACACAATGGAGTACTACGTGGCAATGAGAAAGAATGAAATATGGCCCTTTGTAGCAACGTGGATGGAACTGGAGAATGTGATGCTAAGTGAAATAAGCCATACAGAGAAAGACAGATACCATATGTTTTCACTCTTATGTGGATCCTGAGAAACTTAACAGAAACCCATGGGGGAGGGGAAGGGAAAAAAAAAAAAGAGGTAAGAGTGGGAGAGAGCCAAAGCATAAGAGACTCTTAAAAACTGAGAACAAACTGAGGGTTGATGGGGGGTGGGAGGGAGGTGAGGGTGGGTGATGGGTATTGAGGAGGGCACCTTTTGGGATGAGCACTGGGTGTAGTATGGAAACCAATTTGACAATAAATTTCATATATTGAAAAAAAATAAATAAAATCATTTATAATGCCATCATTGCCAATTTCTGTATCTCTCTTTCTCCTACTCTTTCTTCAAAAGATTCTAATAACAAGTATCCTTGGTTCTATTCTCCCTTCTACTCTTACCAAATCCATGCTTATAAAATAATCTGTAACTAAATACATAAATAACAGTCTTTGATAATATTTACACTTTACCCAAGATGAAAGTTTGACATGAAATTAAGATAATGTGATGCTGGCATTGTTCACTGAGATTAGAACTATTAGAGGAGCTCAAATGCCTAGAAGTAAGGCTTAGGGCATGTTAATAATGGAAATGCAATTCTAATTTTAACACATTTGTTGCCAGTGAAATTGTATCCATCCATGTGAAGGCATGCTTGCATCCTCCTTCCTTAACACAGGAGCAGGGAGCACACACGTACATCCCATTCTCTCATTATTTTCATCTAGCACACAGTTACTAAAAAATCAAAAATAATATCATGGCCAGAAATGCCTGTTTAAACCTCTAAATCTCAGGGATTCTGAAGAATCAGTATATAGTACTAATCCAGATCTCTTGACTAACAAATGCATGAGTAATGTAAGAACCCTCCCTGTACCCAAATTTAAAATGTGTCATTCACCTTCAGATATTGTTGCTTCTGGAAAGCCTTATATGTAATAATTTGTTTCCTTTGATTTTGTGGTGATGTGACACATAATGTGATTTTGTTTCCAGGAAATCGAGTATCAGGGCAGTGGTGTAGAAAACGGTTCATTTATGTGAAGTAGTTTTTGGCCTTCTTAAATTTTTTTTTTTCAACGATTTTTTATTTATTTTTGGGACAGAGAGAGACAGAGCATGAACGGGGGAGGGGCAGAGAGAGAGGGAGACACAGAATCGGAAACAGGCTCCAGGCTCCGAGCCATCAGCCCAGAGCCTGACGCAGGGCTCGAACTCACAGACCGCGAGATCGTGACCTGGCTGAAGTCGGACGCTTAACCGACTGCGCCACCCAGGCGCCCCTTGGCCTTCTTTATCTAACTCTATTTTCCAGTGTTAAATGCTGACATTATACTTTTGCTTAATGGGCCTCAGAATACCATCCTGGAAGTGATAAGGGACCAAATTTAGCAGGAGAAGGAACTAATGTGAGCTTTGAGGGTGGGGGCGGAGTAAAGTAGTTCCTAAATACTTAAAAAAAATGTCATATCCAAATAAGCATTTAGATAACTTGAACCTAGAGAGAAACCCAAATCCAATAGGCATCCAATCTAGGGACAAGAAAAAAAAATACAGCCTTTGGAGTATAAAAAGTTAGTGGGAGAATCAAGGTCCAACTAAAGAAAACCCTTAGAAAAAAAAGCTCATATAATAAATATAGAGTCTATAGAAAAGAAAAGTCCTACATATTTGGCTGGGTGTAGAGGAGAGCTTCTCCACAATGCTGGGTTACACAATGGAGGGAAACAGGTAAAATAACCTTACTCTCTAAGACACAAGGTTAAAAAGAGCAAGTGGTAAGATTTGGCTTCAGCATGGGATACCCAGGAAAGCCCTCTAGCAGACATTTCTTAAAGTGTTTAATACAGCTGCCCAGGAGTATTTCTAACCAAATACTGCCATACTATGGGCTAATTATCACCCCCTGGTTCCTGAAGTGGAAGGTTAGTCTGCAGGTGCCTGGGTGCCCATTAGACAGGAGAAGGATGAATCTACACTAAGAAAAGAATTTATGCTGACATAGATTTTTCCCCGCACAATCCTTATAAACTAATTTTCTTTACATACCTATTATTATAAAGCATATTTTTGCTCTGTGTAATGAGGGTAACTTAGCTTTAATTAGTGTGTTGAATTTGTAGCTTTTATAATCAGCCTCACATAATTTCACATGGGAGAAAGTTCAAGCATTGCCAGAAGCCTCCCTATATGTTCATCAGGTCAACTAGACTAGACGGACAAGAAGGAAGTTTTGGTTGGCCAACTGCTTCCCTTCCTTTGACAGTGAAGTTCCAGCTACTCAATGGCTAAGAATCATTTCATTTTCATATGGTCACAAAATCACTGGAACATAGAGTTCATTTTTTTTTTTCCTTAAGACTGTAAAGAACATTGCCATTGTTATCTTTGTCATGTCTTAAAGCACTAAATTACCATCTGTTCAAAATGAATTATGGTCAAGAGTGTATAACCCTTAATTTTTCAGGATACACTGATATAACACATTTGGAGAGGAAAATTTTAAGATCGGAGTCACAAAATCTGGGAATATAAAAGATTAAAAGTGGATAGTAAAAAAAGGAAAAAAAACCAGAAATACTGGATTAGATTTGGGGAAAAAGTCTTTTATTAACTTTCTTAGTGGCCATTACTTTGGTTCCAAAACAGTCACTTAGAAGCATAATTTTGTTGGCCTATTGTGAGCCTCTGTTCCCAAATAGTGTGAGTCCAGTGCTCCCTATGGGGAGAGGTGGACCTGAAAAGGAGATGATGAAAAGGTGAATGAAAACAATCTTCTTCACATTTTTAAATTGTTAGTTCTTGCCAGGAGATGGTTTAGGGAGCAGGAATCACTGTGGTTATCATGCCTGAAAATGCTGCTTTCTCTTCCTTCCCCCAGAAACCATATTTATGACCATCTTAATATCTTCTTGCTCCCCTCTCCTCATGTCAGCAAGTTGTATTTTTTGTTCTCCTTCTATAGCACCTCCCATGTATATAAATATATAAATATATATATGTACATATACTACACTCTACAGTAAATAATAGAAATAATAATAATGCAATCTTGTTAACTATTGAACACTTGTTAAATGCCAGGCGCCTTAAGTAATTCACATGCATTATCTTAATCAATTATCACAGAAATACTGGAGTTCTCCATGTTACCAGAAAGGAGAATGAGGCTCAGAACAGTTAAACAATATTGCTCCAAGTCACACAGCAAGAAAGTAGACTGAGGATTTGAACGGAGAAAAACCTGAGCTTTTGAGCACTGCTCAACACCTCTTCTCTCCACGTCACACTTTCTGCAGACACTAGTCCTAGTTTAAACTTTCCTGAAGACTGCCACCTGAACCATGTCAGGTTTCCTTCTCATGGATTGTTCCCACCTACTGAAGGGAGCATAGTAGTGATCTGTATTCTGGGCTCTAGTAGCTGACTGTCTGAGTTTAACATTTTATTAAAGTATATCAAATCTTCTAATGTCCCCTTTACAGGATTTTAAGAGTAACACTGAGTCTTCTTATTGATCCACATATCTGCGATAGATCGTGGTTCATAGTCTTACACACAGTACTCACTGTACAAATATTTATAGGATGAGCTTACCTGAAAAAAGTGAATTTTTTTAAAGATAATTTTGTTTACAAAAACAAGTCTAAGGTTGCCACATTTTTTAATAGTGATGGCATTACTGAGACAAGAGAACTAAACTCTTTGTTAAATGATGTAGAAGAATACAAGTAACAGAGAATGATGTAGTGGAATGATCAAAAAGACATAAAGCAAGGTCTATCTCTACTTTTCTGTGAAGGAATATGCTGTGGTGGAGAACTCAGTAAACCCCCTGTGTTGTAGTAAGTCATCACTCAAACTAGATAGTCTCTGTTGGACTGTCCTATCCTCTCTCACTCTCATTCTAGAGTCTGTACTCATTCGGTCTAGTAAAGGCTTCCAGGATCTTCTAAATCATAAAACCTGTTTTAGGTTTTCCACCTATTTTTTGGGGTTCAGCTGGTAAAGGAGGAATTCTCTTCTCCCATGCTTCCAACCAAACCAGAAATTCTATTCAAGGACCAGGAATCATGGACACAGCCTTGCCTCACAGATGTGTCATGCTGGGCCACCACTGAAATTTTAGACTGAGGAATCCCACATGTACAATCTTGATAATTTACCTCTCTCAACGTGTAAGACAAAAGATTTCTTAAAAAATCTACTTTATAGGCAAGAATGTGTACTTATTACAGGATTATCACAGATAATTGAAAGTATATTAATCTGCAAGGGTAAGTCTGTGGATGTATTTCTAGGGTACGTAAGTCCAGGGTACTGAACTGCCTCAGCTAAAATCACCAGCTACCATTCACAGTCTATATGATACTCAAAACACATTTAATTTCTCTGTTCCTCCATCTGTAATATGAAACAGTAGCACTCATGTGATAAAATTGATTTGAAGATTCATGAGAAATTACTTGTGAGCAACATCTCCAAACATATAAGTAAGCAATAGAATAAGTATCAGATGTTAAGTTTGTTACTATAAAGTACTACCATGTAATTAATCTAAGTGTGGCTCTACACAGACAGAATGAGGCTAAGACACTGCTTCTCATAGTATTTTTTTCTTTTGAAGGATATGAAAAAAACAAAAACAAAAACCCTCTGCCTCCTGTAACTGGTGCTGGTGTAATACACTTGCTAGTTTAAGACTTGTAGAAGAAGGATTAGGAAGAAAGAAAAGATCTAGCTCACAGAGCAGACCCAGGGTGAAATGTGATAGGGGAGAATTTTTTTTTAAGTAATCTCCATGCCCAATGTGGGTCTTGAACTCACAACCTTGAGATCAAGACTCACATGCTCTACTGACTGAGACAGCAGCCAGGTACCCCAGAAAAAATCTTTCATTAAAAAATATTAAGCATTTAAAATGTGCCAGGCTCTATGCAAGATGCTGTGGGATTGTATATTGTATATTGATAACTAAGCCATTCATGCCAGCACGCTCAAGGTACATATTTTCCCTTCTTACAGAAAGACAAGCAAGAAAGTAATCACAACACAATGGTATAAGTACTCTAACATAGGTAAATGCAAGATCTGTAGAAAATGAAGTGCCTAATACTTTCAGGGAAAGTGAGAATGCTTTATAGGTAAGGTGACACTGTCTGTACAAAATGTTAGTCAGGTTGTCAGGCAGACAAAAGAAACCAGCATGTGCAGAGACAACAGGAAGAAAAGGCAAGAGATTGTTATAGATTCAAAAGTAATTTGGTATAACTAATATAAAGTATATGGTGGATGGAATCTAAGGGCTTTTGTAGGAAGAGAGGCTGGAACTTAAAGCTGGGATTTATTATTAGAGATCTTACATGGGAAGCAGTTTGTTTTTAATTATACCTGCAAATTGCAAGAGGCTGCTGTCCTCAGAATTCAGAATTTACTTCTGACAGTGAAGCGTAAGGCATATGAGTGAGGGAAGAGAACAGAGACTGGAGTTCTAGAGCAGCCCTTGTCCAAATGTTGTCCCTCGACCAGAAGTATCCACATCACCTGAAAACTTGTCAGGAATGCATATTCTGGGGCACCTGGGTGGCTCAGTATGTTGAGCGTTGGGCTTCAGCTCAGGTCATGATCTCTCTGTTCCTGGCTTTGAACCTTGCGTTGGGCTCTGTGCTGATAGCTCAGAGCCTGGAGACTGCTTCAGATTCCATGTCTCTCCCTCTCTCTCTCTCTCTCTCTCTCTGCCCCTCCCTGCTCGTGCTCTCTGTCTCTCAAAAATAAATGTTTAAAATTCAAATTCTCAGTCTCTACCCCCAGAAATCCTGAATCAGAAACTCTGGAGTGCAGCCCAGCCACAGGTGTTTGAGCAAGCTCTCTAAAGAATTCAGACATTCACTAGTGTTTGGGAACTATGGTCCTAGATGGATTTGCTGAGAATCATATGCTATTTCCCATAAGCAGAAGCAGTGCAGATGGAGTTTGAGAAATAGTCCTGAGGTTAAAGTGGGTCATAATTGAGTAAGAGCGAGATGTAAGAACAAATTTGGTAGGTAGGGTCAATCAAGTCTATAAAGCTTATTAAGGAGATAGGAATATAGAGTGATGCAATTTGAAGGGACAGGGAAGGAGTCTGAGACACCATACTAGTAAAATATTACAATCAGCATCTTGAGTGTCTGGCAGAAATACCTAACATGAGGGTGTGGGGAGAAACAAGAAAAATAGCTTTATTTACATCCTCGATTTCATCTTATTTTATCTGCATCCCTCATGAGCTTCAGTGAGTTTTGGTATTGGTCTGTATGAAAATAATGATTGTTTTTTTTTAATAGGTAGGGCCAAAGCTGGGGAGAAATTTGTGGAGATACATTATATTCCTTGAAATCTTGGTATATAATAAATATAATTTCCATTCTCTTCCCTACAACACTGCTAAAAACATCCCATCCTCCACCAATTTACACAAGCCCAGATGTTCATGAACTCCACATATTTCATATGGAAGCTCTTTGTTTCTGCCTCTTAAGCCCTTGCCAATTCTCAGTTTGACAGTGTTCTTTTTCCAAGCAATTTGAACCAATTTTATATGTGAAACTTCATGAGACACTTCATCAAATTCGTTGCTTCAGCCCAAATATATAGCATTCAGTGCACACTCTCAGCCACTAATCTTATAATTCTATCTCAGTGAGTTTGACTGGCATGGAGTGCCTTCTCCTCCAGGTCACTTAAACATCCTATGAAACCCTGGGCTCAGGAATAGTGGGTCTCTAAGGTGGGGTCAGGGAAGAAGAGTAGGGTCAGAAACTGGGGACACAGGGGAACCCAGAGTAGTTATAAGGGGAAATAATCCTACTGAAGGCATTTACGGAGTGGAGAGGGACGGAAGAACTCAACATTGCATCCGCAAGGTGGATACAAACAAAGGAAGTGTTTTTATATAGTCAGCCCTAAGTATTATAATAGAAAGCTAATCTCTTGTTTTTATCATTCTCCCTTAAGCTACAAGAAGGCAAGAGACATTTTTTTCCTCCTTCACCATTCTACCCTAAACGGCCAATGAAAATCTTATCACAAATTAGACACTCCTAAGTAATTTGTTTCAATGTATGAATGAATCCACCTCACAGATTACCAGCTCCATCTCCTTCTAGCACTGACATGGTACCTCATATCCATAACATCACTCTGATAAATATATGTCACCTGCTGGATACTTCTGATGACCCACTACCTCACCTGAGGCTGGAAATCTTGCCATTGCATTTGAAAGGTAGAATGAGACAGTTTGTTAAATTTCAAAATATAAGGTGTTCAGCTATCTTCAAATGATATGAGAGAGAACAATAAAGTCTAGAGGATGCCAAGGATATCACATTTCTCCAAAGGGACAGAGAGTAAATGGTTTAATTTTTGCAGTCCATAAGTCTCTGTTGCAACTATGCCATTATGCAATTATAGCACAAAGTATCCATAGATAATATATTTGAAAATGGGCATGGCTGTGCCCCAATAAAATTTTATGTACAAAAACATGTTGGGGGCAGATTTAGCCCCAGGGCTATACTTGGCCTTCTTCAACAAGGATAGTCAAAGTCTTTGTTGCCTAGTCTTTGTTGAGCAGTTCTAACAGTGTAGTAAGATCTGTTGTCAAAATATTGATATCCATGTTCCAAATGAACATCCAAACAAGCAGACTCTTTGAGGCTAAAGTATCAATTGCAAAAATATGAATTCGAAAGCCATACTGCTAGACTTTTACTGTATGTTCTTGGCCAATAGACATACTTTCTTTAGCCTCTGTTTTCCTGTCCTCGAAATACAGAAATACCATGTGCTTTTATTTTAAGGCTCTTATGAAAATAATCCATGTGAAACATGACAGAGACTGGAATAGAGTAAGAACACAGGGCAAGGAGAACTGGAAAAGAAACTGAAACTCAAGATCAAGTGATTTGCTCCAAGTTCCAACACCTTTTTAAAAACATTTTTTTAATGTTTATTTATTTTTGAGAGAGAGAGAGAGAGAGAGAGAAAGAGTGTGAGTGAGGGAGGGGCAGAGAGAGGGAGACACAGAATCTGAAGCAGGCTCCAGGTTCTGGGCTGTCAGCACAGAACCCAGTGTGGGGCTTGAACCCACGAACCACAAGATCATGACCTGAGCGAAGTCAGAAGCTTAACTGACTGAGTCACCCAGGTGCCCCAAGTTCCAATAGCTTTTGACAGATGATGATATTCCACATATCCACCATCATGCTTTTCTATCAAGATATGGTCCTTTCCATACTAGGCAACAATGTCCTGCGGTTTCAGACGTCAGAGAAATGAGTTTACCCTTCTTATGTGACATGTACCAGTACAACTGAATCTATTCCAAAAATACAGCATGCCAATTGATGAAGATACAGATTTAATCACTGAGAACAATGTGCTAGGATAACTGTGCTGTCTTTCTAGCTAATGATCAATGTCAGGCAGCATATTCTTTTGCTTTGTTAACATCTGCTTACATACCGATTAAGAACGTATTTCTGGGTTTCAATCATTTCATGAAAAAAGTTAATGGAACATGAGTGAGGACAAACAAAATTGCTGTCTCACTGCAGCATACAAAGTGCATACATTATTCTGTTCCCGGCATCCTGAGGAGTCAGCATTCACTATTTAGTTCCTTACTAACCCGACTTTCTATGATCTCCTGACAGAGAGGAACTCCAGATTGACATGTGGAAACAGCCCCATGTTGCAGTGTTTACATGGTCATATCATAAAAGGTAAAGTGCAAGTAAATCAGATAGAGCTGCCAATTTGTTGCCAGAGGCAGTTATTACGCTACATGCAAGATTGGAATTAGGGAGAAAAGTCTTGCTGACAAAATGGAAGAAAAGCAACTCTTTTACATAAATTCTTATTAAAACTTTTTAAAAAGTTCTATATAGAATCATCAACTGTTAGAGTTAACAGATATCTGGCCTTAAAGATAACTGCAAAGCAGAAACAAACCGAGAACACAGGTCATATACCTCTAGTCTTATTTCTTTTTCCATTAAAACTATGCTATCACATACATCATACACATCTAGTACACTTGAATATTTGGTGATAAGAATAATTTCAAATATTATTTTCTTTCCACTGAATTATATCCATAAAAACTAAGTAAGTGAATTAAGATTATTTTTTATATGCACAAAATTGTTCAGTATTAAAAAACAAAACAAAACAAAACAAAACACTGTGACTCTAAACATTGCTCTTCATTTCACAACTGAGTTATGTCATGTTCTCTCAGAGCCTTCTACTCCAAGGCTGAGGTATCAGCCTGGACAGAAGATGGAAATTTCCTGCATAGCAAAGAGGTTACTATTAAATTGACTTCTTTGACTGCTTTTAGGTAAATGATAGTTGTGTGTATTTCTTTCTTTATGTCAGCCCTTTATGGTAAGAGAGAGAATACTTAACTTGCAATCTACTTAATGTCACAAAAACCAGGCCATATTTGGCCTCGGTGTTTGTGTCTGCCAGAAGGGAGAAGACCCAAGAAAGGACCTGGAGTGTATGAAGAATCTGCCCTTTTTAGGTCAGAGATTCTGAGGTAAGAAGAAAGGGGGGCTGGCATATATAATGGGATATGTCCTCCTCTCCCTTTTTCCCTTACGTGGTGGGAAAGATGGCTGTGGGAAGTCAGATCCCTGCAGACCAAAGCGCTCAAGTCTTAAAAGAAATCCTGCAAGTAATTACTTCTAAAGAGTTGAGGAGCAGTGGTGAATGCCCTAGGAATGAAATGTCTGCATAGATTAGTCAAACGCCTTATTCCTGGCTTCTCAGAGATCTATGGAGGGCTGGGCCCCAGGAGTTGCAGCTTGCTTTAATGAGTGCCCAGCATAAGGCTTAGCTTCTGGCCCCAGAGGCCAGGGTGCCTATTGTGTAGGGGAAAAAAAAGATTCTACTCTACCCTCTTTGGGTCTCTGGCTGGTCCTAAGAATTAAATTCATAAAAGACAGGTTAATAGGAAAAAAGCATACAAAGTATATAGAATTTTTACACATACATGGGAGTTTTCACAAGAGAATGAAAACCATAAGTGACCAAAGAAGGAAGCTTTTATACCTTTGGGAGAAGAAACAATACATTTGTAAAGAATTGATAAGACAAAGGGGTTTGGGCTACAGAAGTAAATGATGAAAATGCAAATAGGAAAATAAGGATGAGAGTAACAAGGTTTGTGTGTGTAGATTTCTTGGTCCCAAGAACCTCTTCTATTCTCTTGCTACAGGGGGGCATAACTTTCTTTCTTTTTTTTTTCTTTAATTTTTTTAATGTTTATTTCTTTTTGAGAGACAGAGAGAGGCCGGAGGAGTAGAGTGAGGGAGACAGGCTCCCTCTGCATTGACAGCAGAGCCTGACGCAGGGCTCGAACTCACAAACTGCAAAATCATGACCTCATCTGAAGTCTGGCACTTAGCCAACCGACCACCCAGGCGCCCAGGGGCATACCTTTCATGTGGGAGTTTTATCTGCTGCTTTCCGGAAGATGGAGGATCAGAATTTCCTTTTCACAGGTACTATTCTTAAGTGCCTTTGTTTTAAAATAATGAAAATGCCAAAGTGACATATTTTTGGGGTGACATGTTCTGAACTCCTTCAGTGGCACAGCAAACATGAGCAAGTGCTCAGACCAAGTACTCTGGCAATGGTTCCAGCACTTCACCTTGCAATGTTACCTCGACTATCACCTTTGAGAGAGGGCTCTCAACTAATTAGTCCATATGCAACAGATAACAATGAAGATTCACAAAACACTGCATTCAAGTAAGAGCCTCTTCTATTCACAAGCACAAAATGTTAAAAGTCCCTGTATATACCCAGGTCCCATGAAGGGGATTTAAAAAAAAAGGACAGAACTCAGGGATGAGTAAATGTTCTAAATACACTGAATCTTCTATAAGATTTTATTTAAGGTATTTATTATAAAAAATAGGGGTTTCAATATCTATAATTTTATTAAATATAATTAAATATTTGGAAATGTATAAGGCTAAATTATTACACTGAAATATTTTTTTAAATTTTTTGTTAACGTTTATTTATTTTTGAGACAGAGAGAGACATAGCATGAATGAGGGAGGGGCAGAGAGAGAGGCAGACACAGAATTGGAAACAGGCTCCAGGCTCTGAGCCATCAGCCCAGAGCCCGACGCGGGGCTCGAACTCACGGACCGCAAGATCGTGACCTGAGCTGAAGTCGGACGCCCAACCGACTGAGCCACCCAGGCGCCCCATATATTTTTTTTAAATAGGAAGAAATAAAATGTTTTTGACTGGGAAATATAACTGTCTCAACTAATCTGTGGGACAAGGGTCACAAGGAAAGGAAGATTAGCTACTTAAGTGAATGAAAAAAATATGGTTAGTTACTAGGTTTTAGTAACTAAAAGAAAACAGATGAGCTGGATATACCCATAAGATATAACTGGTTCCATAAACTAAGATAGTTTAATTTAGGGAAGGGTGAAAGTAATAAAGCTCATGACATCATTTCTATGAGACTGATACCATTAGTGTGTATTTTAAGTAATGAGGTTATCATTCCCATTTTATATATAAGGCCATTGAGGATCGAGGTCATTAAAAGATGTTGTTAGGACCACCTATTTGAGTTTTGACTTATTTGACTACCTGAGATAACTGCAGAATATTTGAGAGTATGAATCTCTAGAACCTCTCTGTAGTCTACAATTTTGGGGGGTGAGTCAAGTGCCCACAAACACTGAAATAATCAAATAAATGTATATCATACCTATATATCAAAATAAATTGGATTTTAGATGGTTTAATCTATCTGTATTAATATAAGGGAAGATATTTGTCAAACTATAATGCTATGTCAATTTCTGGAAAGATTCTTCACATTAAAAATGTGTTTCTTTCTGACTTTCTTTCTTTCTTTCTTTCTTTCTTTCTTTCTTTCTTCCTTTTCTTTCTTAATGCTCAAGAAAATGATAGGGATAAAAATGATAGAATTCATCAATCAGTCTCCAAATGTAGCTTCACAACCTCTGGGCTAACATGTCTTTCACAGACCTCAGAAGTTTGTTGATACTTCTTTTCCAAGAAAGTTCCAGGGATACTGAAAGGGGGAACCCAAGGCCAACAAACTTCTCTGCAAGCTTTCTGGAAGACACTAGAAGTAGAGAATACGATGAGGTGATGATGGCCAGCATCTTAGTTGCTTTAAACTTGGAGAAATTCTAGGGAAGAAAATAAACCTATTCTAGAATAGTAAGAGATAATCTATTGAACTTAAATGAAAGCACCACACTTTAGTTTATAAACTATTTCAAGTATCAAAACAGTAAGGGGTCTTTATTCAGTTCTTCTGTGTCTCTTCAAAATTAGATTTTATCTTCTGATGCCAGGAAATACCAATTTCTCTCACTCTCTCTCTCTTCCCCCAATTTCTCTTAATTTAATAATGTTTGTTCCTTTGAGGTGGGGCGGGGGGAGTTGGGGGACTACCTCAAGGCTAGTAATTTGGAATTTCTATATTTGGCTATTATAATTTTTGTTTCCTGACTTCTACAATAATACTCTCATATTCTACATATAAAGTTCCTAATGCAAGGTCAAATATCCAGAAAACCTGCCTTTTCATTTACTTTTATCTCTTT
The DNA here is from genome assembly GCF_007474595.2 of Lynx canadensis. Classification (NCBI taxonomy): domain Eukaryota; kingdom Metazoa; phylum Chordata; class Mammalia; order Carnivora; family Felidae; genus Lynx; species Lynx canadensis. The sequence continues at coordinate 96,677,350 of NC_044305.1, forward strand.
TATGAAATATTATTGACTACTTACTCCTTTTATTATGCTGACCTCTTTGAATCAATATTGTACCAGGCTATTGTCCTATCAGCTGGTATTTATAGTATAGAAGATGTCCAAAGGTAAGAGCAAAATCTTCTCTGGAAAACATGTAATTGAATACCACTCCTATAGAGAAAGAACCTATTAATTTCATAAAGAGTATCCAAATATATTAATAGGATTATAACTAATCCCATAATTATATCTTTTGGTAGAAGCAAGGAAAAATAGTCAATTCCATAGACACAAACAGAAAAAGGTCAATATCTAGTTTAATTTTCATGTTTTCAAGTTCATTGCCATTATAAATTGTTGAATTCTATCAATGCCTTAACTTTTCAAGATTTAAAAAGTGAATTCTCATCAATTCAGGGTTTTTTTAATTATACTTCAAAAAGTTAATATCCATCTATTAGATTATATATATATATATACATATATATATATATATATATATATATATATATATATATATATAGAAGACACATTAGGTTCTTCATCACATAACAGAAAATAAATATTTAAGAAAGAGAACACTCAGTTATATGCTTAATCAAGCAAGGAATGTGGAAAATGCAGTTCCCTATGGACAGAAGAGTTTACCTAGCCTCTGGAGTCTTAAGGCATGAATCAAAATAAATCATACTGTTTTATTTTTTTATTTTTAAATTATTTTTTAAACATTTATTCATTTTTGAGAGAGAGAGAGAGAGACAGAATGCTAGCAGGTGTGGGGCAGAGAGAGAGGTAGACACAGAATCTGAAGTAGGTTCCAAGCTCTGAGCTATCAGCACAGAGCTCAATGCAGGGTTCGAACTCATGAACCATGATGGTGACCTGAGCCGAAGTCAGATACTCAACCAACTGAGCCACCCAGGCACCCCAACCATACTGTTTTAAAGTTGAAATTTGAGTCAATCAAGCAAAAATGCAAAGGAAAAGCAGAGAAAAATACACAACATCTAGAAACAGGAATCATTTTATGGGCCTAACTTTTCTCCCTAAATAGCTTTATGATCTTAGATAATTTAATTAAGATCTCAGCTTTACCACTGGACAAAATTATAAAAGGATATACAATGTATTTTTCCAAAATATGTAACAAAAGGAAACAATGTAAACACCTGGTTAAAATGTTTTTCAGTTAGTTTTTAATTACCTTTATAGGAATTGCTTTATTATAATACCATACATGTTATTAAATTACATGGATTATATAGATTAGATTCCCAAAGAGTTTATAATCTCAGATTAGTTCACAAAAAAACATTTTACCCATCATCCACTTGTTCTGAGTTCTTTCTCTGTTTAGCACTTATCACCCCCTACATACTAAAATTTAAGATCCATTAGAGCAGGGACATAAGTGGTTTTTGCTCATTGTTTTTTCTTTTGCATAGATTTATGGATAAAATATTGTTATTGAGTGAAATGCATCATTTGGAATTCCCTAGATTATGCTCCAGTAACTAAAACCTACAAGTCTTTGTTAATCAACAGGCACAAAAATGTATTAAAATTTTGTTAATATTCCTTCAGTACTTTAGAATGCAACTGCATTTGGATAGGGCCTTTAAAGAGATAATCTCCCACCTTCAGAGTTTTTTTTTTTCCCATACACTAGCAATGAACAATCCAAAAAATGAAATTAAGAAACAAATTCCATGCACAATAGTATCAAAAAGAATAAAATGCTTACGTATACATTTAACAAAAAAAATGTAATACCTGTACACTGAATAATATAAAATATTACTAAAAGAAAATGAAGGTCTAATGGAAAAACATCCTGTATTCATGGATTGAAAGCTTTAATTTTTAGGATAATGTATTACCTAAGTTGATTCATGGATTCTGGGCAGTTCTATCAAAATACCAGCTGCCTTTTTGAAGAAATTTATAAGTAGATCCTAAAATTCATACAGATGCAAAAAAAAAAAAAAAAGGATCTAGAAGAGTCAAAACAATCTTGGAAAGAAGAAAATTGGAGGATTCATACTTCCCAATTCCAAAACTTACTAAAAAACTACAGTAATCAAAACAGTGTGATACTAGCATAGGGACAGACATATAGACCAATGGAACAAAACTGAAAGTCCAGAAATACATTCATAAATTTTGTTCAGTTTATGTCTGACAAGGTTTTCAAGATAATTTACTGCACACTGAATGTTTGTATTCCCATAAACTTTATATACTGAAACTTAATCCCCAAGGTGATAGTATTTGGAAGTGTGGCTTTTGGGAGGTGGTTAGACCACCAAGGCACAGACCTCATGAATGGAAGTAGTCCCCTTATAATAGACACCCCAGAGAGCTCCCTTGTTCTTTCTACCATATGAGGTTCCAGGGACAATGGCAGTCTACTAACCAAAAAGTAGACTGTCATCAAACAATGAATCTGCTAACACATTCGTCTTGGACCTCCCAGCCTCCAGCAACATAATGAAGTTTTGATGTTCATAAACCACCCTGTCTATGGTATTTTTATAGCTTCCCAAACAGACTGAGATACAATTTAATGGGGGAAAAATAGTTTTCATAGCAAATGGTGATGGGGCCACTAGATATCCCCATGCAAAAGAACAAAGTTAGATCCCAACCTCACAATACACACAAAATTTAAATAAAAATGGATCAAAGAGCTACATTTAAGAGATAAAACTATGAAACTTTTGAAATTTTTTTAATTTTTATTTATTTTGGGGGGAGAGAGAGTGCAAGCAGGGAAGGGGCAGAAAGAGAGGAAGACACAGAATTTGAAGCAGGCTCCAGTCTCTGAGCTGTCAGCACAGAGCTTGATGCGGGGCTTGAACTCATGGACTGCAAGATCATGACCTGAGCTGAAGTGGAATGCTTAACAGACTGAGCCACCCAGGAACCCCAAAACTATGAAACTTTTGGAAGAATACATATATATCTTCAAAAATTTGGATTATACAATTGCTTCTTAAATATGACATGAAAGAAACAAACAAAAAACATAAATTGGACATCATCAAAATTAAAACCTTTTGTTCTTCAAAAGACAATCTGAAACAAGTGAAAAGACAACTCCAAGAATCAAAGAAATATTTGCAAATCATACTTCTGATAAGGCTCTGACACAATATATAAAGAACTATCATAACTCAATGATAAAAAATAAGTAACCCAATTAAAATGGATTTGAGGGGCACCTGGGTGGCTCAGTCGGTTAGGCATCCAACTTCAGCTCAGGTCACGATCTCAGGGCCTGTGAGTTTGAGCCTCGCATCAGGCTCTGTGCTGACAGCTCAGATTCTGTGTCTCTTCCTCTCTGCCTCTTCCCCACTCATGCTCTGTCTCTCTCTCTCTCTCTCTCTCTCAAAAATAAACATTAAAAAATTTAAAAATGGATTTGAATAGCTATTTCTTCTTCACAAAAGATATACATGGCAAGTCAGCACATGAAAAATGCTTAATGCCATTAGTTATTAGGGAAATATAAATCAAAACCATAATGTAATACCATTTCACACACTAGGAGAGCTATTATCAAAAGGCAAACAATAATATATCTTGGATGTAGAGAAATTGACATCCATTTTAGATGTCATCCATTTTAGAATAAGATCCATTTTAGAAAATAGTCTGATAATTCCTCAAAAGATTAAACAGAGTTACCACATGATCTAGCAAATCTATTCCCAGGTACATAGCTGAGATTTGTAAAGATATGCCACAACACACACACATAAAACAAACAAGAAAAACCAACCAAACAAACAAAAAAACTTGTACATGAATATTCATAAGGGCATTACTTATGATAGCCAAAATGTAGAAACACCCCAAACTTCATCAAGTGCTAAAGGGCTAAACAAAATTCTGTATATCCATGTAATGGAATATTATTCAGCTATACAGAAAAAGAATAGGGTGCCTAGGTGGCTCAGTTGGTTAAGTGTCTGACTCTTGGTTTCAGCTCAGGTCATGATCTCACGGTTCGTGAGTTTGCGCTCCGCATCTGGCCCTGTGTTGATAGTGTGGAGCCTGCTTGGGATTCTCTCTCCCTCTTTCTCTACCACTTCCCCGCTTGCACATGATTGTTTTCTCTTTTTTTAATGTTTATTTTTTTCTGAGAGAGAGAGAGAGAGAGAGACCAATGACTCATACTACAACATGAAGAACCTTTAAAAAATCATGCACAGTGGAAGAAGCTGGACAAACAAGGCCATATATTGTATGGTTCCAATTATACAAAATATACAAAATAGGGATATCCATAGAAAGAGTTAATTATTTTCATATTGCCTTTCTATCATCAGAGAATGAGAAAATGATTAGTAATAGTCATTTTTAAAGGTTATGAACTAAGAAGTATCAGGGCGAAATGTTATACAAGTTGTTTTGTTTTTCATGTTGTATTATTCTATAGAAAACTGGAAATACAGAGGGAAGCATTTCAAATGGTGAAAATACTGCATTCAAAGAACACAAAAGGAACTGGATTAATAGGGATGCTCAGTTTTTAGTTAGCTGACTAGTTACCTCAGATATGGGAAGTTTTAAAAAATGCAGATACCTGGACCTAACTCAAGAGTTAATGACTTACACCTGACATAAGAAGTTATGATAGGAGGGTCCTGGAAATGTCCATCTCTGAAAATGTTTCTGGGTATTTCTAATATACCAGAATACATAGGAATCAGTTCTATAACCAGCCTGCTGGAGGGCAGGGACTTTCTTTACTCATATGTTTACCTTTCAAAACCAAGTCCAGAGCAGTTTTCCAATAGACGGTGAACTAAAACCCTCATTGTAACTGAATATAACTCACCCATAATTTAATTACCAGGGTCAAATTTCATCAAGGACTTTGGCCATGAATAACTCTTTAATACTCAAGTTACTAAACGGGCAGCCAATTGCAAACTTTCTAGTAATCCTATCAAATGACTCAATTTTTTTGTTGTTTTTTATGAGCAAACTATGTTGGTTTGGCTTTCTTTTTCAGATCTAAGTCTGAGCATCTGTATACCTTATTAATGCCATTACCTTCCATATTTCAATGCAAGACATTTTATGGGAACCTGCCATTAACAGTATAAAAACTAATTGCAAGTTGTATGCTACATTAATTCTCCCCATAAACAAACATCCAAGAAGTGAAACATATGCTAATAGAAAACTGATAATTTTATCCACATACCTGCCAAGACAGATGGAAGGCACCTCAGACAGAATTTTGATAAGTGGAAGATTACAAGCTAAAACACACTTTTGTAAGCTCTTGACAAGTTCCATGTGAACTGCTGTCACATTTACACCTTTAGGTGCCACTTTTCTACATTAGCTCACCTTTGTATTTGAACTCATATTGTATTTCCTGATGAACTATGGATATTTTAGGTAAAGGACATGCCTGTGTGATGACTGCAACCCATACCAAACACACAGCTTTGATTGTTACACTCCTGGGCTAATAGTTGACTGAAGACATCACCTGGTCCCTCCTCCAGTCTTTACATTGGTAAAAGTCTAGTTCAGCTGAGATAATTGGCTCTCTCTTCTCCTCCTTGGATACTTAAAATATACATTCTTTACCTGTTCTTTTAGATACTCTTGAGTATTCTCCAAAGATTAAATCCCATGTACAACCTGACTCAGATTAAGGGGCTTCCTGACAAGTAAGTGCCCTATAATTATTTTCTAGGCCATGTTAGAGCAAACAGAATGATAATCTCCTCTCAATGGAAAAGGAGAATAAGTTATTTATGTCACTGTTTCCCTTTTTATCATTAGAAACCTAAGGAAAGTAATATGAGGCTAAGTCTATTCATGTTTTTAGCTTGACAAATTTGTCTATTATTTCTCTTTCCAACAACTGTTAATAGTTTTGCCTGACTTTTTTCCCCCTTATAGGATTGAGTAATTTAGGCAAAATGGCTGAACTGGTTGTTGATAGACACATGAAGTTGCAAGGGTAAAAGGTAAAGGATAAATTAGGAATTTTACAAATGTCATTCAACCATTCTAAGCATAACAGCAATTGTAAAGGCAAAAATACCCAAACAGTGACTAATTATTGAGAGCTGGCTTGAATTAGTTGAATGTCATAGAATATACATATACCCATATGCTGCTTACCAAACAACACATGCTCTTCCTCCTTGCCCAGTCTTCTTGCAGTGGTGTCCATGTAACCAGCTCTTGCCAGTTGTTTCTGAAAGAAAGTGACAGGTCTCTCTTTTTCGTACTTAGTTTGCCACCACATGACTAACTCTGGTTAACAGAATGAGAACAATAATGGTCTGCATTCCTCATAGTCAAAGAAACAGTATTCCCTCTTCATCTCTTTTTTCCCCTGTCGCGAGGGTACAGAAGCCAAGTGTTCCAAGTGGTACGAACTTTTAAGACAGAGAATCATAGCCTGACCCACAATGGACTCTGAATGACTGAGAGAGAATGCTTTGTTACTTAATCCATTCAGGTTTTATGATTTATTTTTAACGTCATCATAGATTGGTCTATTTTCATTAATTAAATGGTCTTTTTTAACACCATGCTTTGATTCCTTAGTAACTACCATATTTTCTAGAGTGTAGCACTCACATGTGATCTGCAGACCTGTGCTGAAACAAAAGCTGAATGTCACAGCTAGTAATCACATAAATATAGAAACTGAGAGTAAGATTATAGATATAGCAACTGAATATTTCCATGGCATCTTAATGTGTGATCATGTTTCTAGAGATTTATTTTCATTGTATTTCACATAATTTATTGTATTATATTCAGTTGTATTGTTCCATGACTGATTTCAGGAATAACAAGGAAAGTGGCCTCTATAACCCATCAAGCACTTGAAAATGTTCAATGAAGGAATTAAAATGCTCGTGTTCTTTATATAGAAGACAGATAGTTTGACTTATTTTAAAATGAAATTTATCATTTTTGGTAAATGTGATGTATACTTAACTAATGTAAATAATATATTGGAAAACACACACAAGAAAACAAAAGTCACCAAAATTTCATTATCATTAACATTTTGGTGAATTCTAGATATCAACCTATATACAACTGCAGTCTTTCAAGAATATATATAATTATAGTAGACACATTTCTGCAATATTCCTTTTCAGTCAAATATATATCATGAACAAATTTACATGTCAATAACTTCAATTTTACTCATTATTGATGCATACCTACATTGTATACACATACCATAGTTGTTTTTTTTTTTTTTTATCCAGTCCCTCATCAACACAAATTTTGGTTATTCCAACCATTTGTTATCTGTGGCAAATGGCAAATTTCATACACATGCTTATGAATACATATGTTCACATACATAGGATGTTCCTTAGGGTAAATTGCACAGGATCCCTGAAAATGGGTATGCCTATCTCACAGATAGTACGGATTTATGATCTTTTGAACAAGGTCCATTTCTTGACCACTAAATCAAACTCAGTATTAAAAAAATAAAATCCTCACATTTTACATAGTAGGGATCCATTTTTTTTTCCTACTCATAGAAGTAACACAGTTCCTAAGGCCTGCGGAACCATTCTCCTGGACGGTTATAAGTATATGAATTGGATACTGGCTATTTTGTATCTCTCCCTCGGCCAGCAGGTGTAATGGGATGAGACTAAATGTTCCTTGGTGAGCCCATACTTTTATGATCCATCTGTTCAAGTAGGAAGGAATGAGGCAGGTGGGATTCTTCATGCTACAATAGGACCTAGATAGAGGCAAATGGAAACAATGATTTTCATAATCTTTGCAGAGCTATAACTCATAGTTTGTAATTCATATTAAAATTACGTTCCCACTGTCATGAAAGCTATGACTAAGGAAGGGTGAATTTTAAAACAAAATTCTTTACCTTTAATATATCACATTTTTCCGTGAACCTTTTCACCGGTGGCGGCTGGGGGCCCTGCGGAGGCCTACCTGGCGCAGCGGAGCACTAGGCGGGTGGGTCCGCACAGCGGCGCTACAGCTCCTGCTGGGAGATGTAGCTGGGCAGCCACGGCCGAAGACAGCCGGGTCCTCGTGGGGTCACGCACGTGCACCGCGACGCCGCGAGAACGTGGAACCTAACTGGCCTCAAGCCGCGCCACAGAACTCAGCGCAGCTGGAGGAGTGAAGCGCGCAGCACGAGGCGTGCGTCCTGCCGCACGAGCGGCCGGACCTGCGCATGAGCTGTGGCAACCCGAGCGCGCAGCTTTACCTGCACCTGGCGGGGCCCTGGCTCCAAAGCGGAAGGGCGGTAGGTTTTGCTGAGGAGCCCTATTATCCGTGGTTCGACATGGAGCTCTATGAAGGTGGAGACCAGTGCCAACAAAAGCTTCATGCTACGGGGCACAAGCACCACTGCATTCCGGCACAAAATCCATATCGTGCCCAGTAACCTAAAGCCAGGTGACATCGTCATCATAGAAACGCCTGGCACTCCCCATCCGTAAGGTAGCCGGTTTTGGACCACGCAAGGTCTGTACTGGCTGGCTCCCGCGAGGCAAAGAGGGCGATCAAGACAACAATAAGGTGAATGTACATGAATTCCACCTGTCCTCAGCCTACAGCTCAGACTTCTACAGGGCTCCTGAACTCTGGAACAGGCGCTAGACAGCCAAGGCCGACGTCTTTATCCTGGGCATTAACACCTGGGCAAAGATAGAATCACTTTTAATGCCTCTGAGACCAAGAAGGAGCTCTTGAGAACCTGTATCAAACAAGGGACCGAGATAGACCTTGTTGGTGAATTGCCACTTGAAAACCCAAAGATGGAGTTGCACATCTTTCACAACATAGGACTTGAATGTCTGAGGGAATCAAATAGCTTTTGAAAGGCATGTTAGCCGCTAACCCACAGGACAGGCCGGATGTCTTTGAACTTGAAACCAGAATGGACCAGGTCACGTGTGCTGCTCAAAATTCAGGACAAAGCATCTGGAATGTTTTTAAACTAGGTGAGTGTACTTTTTGTTCTGCACACACCTTTCCAGCACTGGATATTTAATCCTGGGCCCTGGAGTGGGCCGGGTGGAGCTGGGGAGAGACGCAGGGCTGGGAAGAACTAAGTGTTTGTTATCAGAGTTTCCCCCTAAATTTCCTTGAGATATGTGGGATAATTTAACTATGAATTGGAAGCTCTTCTGAAGCATTTTCTGAGTAGGGGTGGCATTTGAGGTGACTTTTTTAAGTTTCATAGAAACATTTTATCTTCAATTAATAAATGATTACTGTAGAATCTGCAAGAAAAATAATAATAAAGCCTGGTTAGTTCATTTGACTTGAAAAACAACTTTTAAGTTAAAATGTCAGGAATTAGGGGTGCCTAAGTTACTCCGTTAAGGGTTCCGACTTCGGTTCAGGTCAGGATCTTGCGGTTTGTGAGCTCCACATTGGGCTCTGTGCTGACAGCTCAGAGCCTGGAGCCTGCTTCAGATTCTGTGTCTCCCTCTCTCTCTTTGCCTCTCCCCTGCTCAAGCTTGCTCTCTCTCTCTCTCTCTCTCTTTCTTTCTCTCTCTCTCAGGAAAAAAAAATTAAAAACATGATCAGGAATTATTTTCCTCTTGAAATGGAAAAAGACATTTTTTTCCCCTTAAGTTGTATAGCTCTCTGGATTGTTTCCTTCACATTTCAGGGAGCTCTCTATAGCCTCTTTTTGTTACATACACACAAACATTCTACCAATCCTATTCTTTCAGTGGTATCTGGAAAAAAAATTAAAAAAGAAAAAGACCTGATAGGAAATGCTATAAAAAGGAAGTTAATTCCATAGGAAGGAAGTATCTTTTGGAGAAAAACCCATTTCAAAGTGTGAAAGTAATGACGGGAGGAATATATTTAAAGGAGGAAAGGAGGTTCTCAGTAGTTATCATTAGAAAGATGAACAGGTCTTATCTGGAACCTGGAATCTTATTGTGGGGCTACCTTTTAAACATTAATCAGAGACTACTTTGGTTCAACTTAATGGATGTCTGGGCAGCATGGACAAATGCCATCTAGCTCAAAAGTGTACATTCTAGATAAGGATTATCCAAGAAAGAAAATGACGCAATTTCTCATATAACAATTTCATTCCATTTCAAGCCTCATCTTAGTGTGTCTGTGCATGTAGGTGTGTAGTAATTCACATCTTTGGCATGGGGACCAGGACTGTATTGAAAGACTCTAGGATATCAGGGATTGGGCACATTTTTAGGAAAGGTGGAATTCAGCTTGCCACTGTGACCTTTATATATAATGCAGTGTTGTTTGTTCAGGAAAATCATTTTCTTTGGGCCAAACTGAAGTGGCTTATATAAATATTTAGGGCCTAGCTTTCTAGAAGATGATCTCATACCCTAATATTCCTTGAGTCAGTACAAAATCCATAGAAATATTTTTAGTTGATTCACCCTTTACAGGGACCCAGAAACCTCTTTTTTCTAACTGTAAAGAGATATAATTGGCATATACATTGTATAATTGTATAATTATATACAATGTATATAATGTATATACATTATACAATTATGTATAATTGACATATATATTGTATAAATTTAAAGTATACATCATGATTTGATACACAAGGAATTTGTGAAATAGTTACACAGTAAGGTTAGTTAACACCTCCATCATCTCATATAATTACCTTTTGTTTTACCATAGAACATTTAAGATTCACTCTCTAAGCTATTTTTTAATCTTTTTTTTAAAGTTTATTTGGGGGGGGGATGAGTGGGGGAGGGGCACAGAGAGAGGGAGAGAGAGAATTTCAAACAGGCTCCAAACTGTGCAAACCAATAGCTTCAAATCAATGAAAGCTATTCTTACTAGTTTGCTATATCAGCTTAAACTGCCTTTATGATAAATTTAAAGTATATAACAGCTGTTTGTTAGTAAAATCTTATCTTTTAAGCATTAAGAGACATGCATAACTTTCTCTGACTCCTTAAAACCTTTTTCAGACTTTAATGATGCTCTGTCCATACTCTTAATCTCCTTCATAATTGTGTACATTTTGATATTTCCTTTCCCAGAATGGAAGTTTTCAGACTGTATAAGAAAAAATCTGTCCTGTCTTCATCATTATAATAATTTTACTCCAACATTCTCCATTTTTTACTTTAGTCCTGGGTAGTCTGAGAATGACAGATCCAATGACAAGTGTCCTTAATACCTTCCTTGTCTTGAACAAAAAAGGAAAAAAAAGTTCACGGATTGAATCTATGCCATATCATGTAGTTGAAAAATGACTACACTTGAACTGAATTCTGAGGTTCTAGAAAGGTTTCCTTTCTCTTCCCTGCCTTCAATTGTTTGGAATTATGATCAAATCCCACTACGCATTAAAACCAGAGCATTCCAGGGATTCCAGCTCAATCCCAGCTTTCTGTTTTCCAGGTATAGCTTTTTTGAAGAAATGGTGCTCCTTTGGAATCTGTATCCAGATGGCACTGCAAAATGAGGAGAACTTGTCTGATAATCTCAGAATTTTCTAGAATGTTTGTTTTGAGTACTAAGAAATAAATTTGTCAGGCTGAACATGTGGTGGTGGAGAAGGCACAGGCAGCCTTTCTAAATTGATTCTCACTTGCATAAGAGAAAATTGTTTGCTATGTGACTTTTAAAACCATTCATTGATTTTATGAAACAAATATTTCTTTAACAAAGAGATTGCTTATCATGCTGTGACCCTGAGTATGTATTCTCCTCAAATTACTCTTGTGTTCCTGGATTTGGGGGTTAAGAACACAGACAGACATAATATATTAATTTAAAAGTCAATTTTGGAGGTACCTGGGTGGCTCAGTCAATTAAGCACAAGACCCTTGATTTCAGCTCAAGTCATGATTGGTGATGAGATTGAGCCCCATGTCGGGAGCCTGCTTAAGATTCTCTCTCAGGGGGCACCTGAGTGGCTCAGTAGGTTAAACGCCTTACTTTGGCTCAGGTCATGATCTCACGGTTTGTGAGTTCAAGCCCCACATCAGGCTCTGTGCTGACAGCTCAGAGCCTGGAGCTTCCTTTGGATTCTGTGTCTCCCTGTCTCTCTCTGCCCCTCCCCACTCATGCTCTGGCTGTCTGTCTGTCTGTCTGTCTCTCTTTCTCTCTCTCAAAAATAAATAAACATTAAAAAGTAAAAAAGATTCTCCCTCTCTCCCCCCTCCCCTGTGCACGTTCTTTCTCCACACACTTAGTCTCCCTCTCTCTCTCAATAAAGTCAGTTCTTAAAGGCCATAAATGGATAAGGCCCTATCCCACCTTTTGGTTTGAATAACACTGTACCTAGTATGGCACTGAAAAGATAGTATGACACTGAAAAGCCAATATCCTGCAAGATAAATGATCAGATTCTCAAATTTTATATACTCTATTCGATTAACATATACGGTGATGCTCTTTTGTAAAATGTGAGAGCAAACAGGTTTGATATCTAAATGGTGAAAAATATCATAGCATGTATTCTGACTTTAAATAATTACTCTACTTTAAGGTGAATCTATCCTCAACTCCACTTCTTTCCTTTTCTTCTTTTTTTTCTTTTTTAAGTTATAAGACTGAAGTCATTAGAGTCTTATCTCTCCAGGGATATCAACTTGTTTCTCCTTCAAATGTGTAGATGGGCAGTTAAGCTCAGCAAGTGGTGTACATTCTTTCTTTGAAAACAAATTATAATTATGATTTATTGGAACTGGACTTTCACACTCAAAGACCCCAACTAAATGCCATAAATACAGTAGGAGATTGGGTGAGTAGAGTCATGAAATCTTGGATTAGGAAAGAAATGGCATCCGTATGCAATATATACCTATAAGATTTGGTGATGGTGGGGTGTGTGTGTGTGTGTGTGTGTGTGTGTGCGTGCATGATTAGAAATGTTCATCACCTCTTGGTTGACCACAATAGAAGGTACTTTCCTTTGCCATTGATGCTGGGTTTTGCCAGTAACTTACTTTAGCCAGTGGAATGGAGAGCAAGCAGGAAGTTTAAAATGGCTGTCTGCTGTGCTTTCTTTTTCCTGCATTTCACCATATGAATTTGCTTCAAGTGAGGGTTGGTCTAATGAGGATACAAGTTACATAAAGCAGATCCTGATCTTAAAACCTAGCACAGTTGAGCTGTTTAAATCCGCCATACTTCAGCAGACCCATAGATACACAAGTAAAATGATTATTATGGTTTATTACTCAATTTTGTGGAGTTTTTATTACATAGCATTATTTAAAATAATGTGAAAATAATGTGAAAATATGATAATATGAAAATTATGTGTTTATTTTTAATATCCTTCTTCCAATCAGATGTTCTCACATTGATTATAGTAGCGATTGTGAACACTGTGAGGCAAATAACCTCAGATTCTTGCTCCCTGTTTAGTATTTCCTGTGGGACTTTGGAGGTTAACCTACATAAGCCATAGAGTTCAAATTCACAAATTCTGTAGTGATGTACCCTGTGGACTGTTAAGTAAGTATGGCAGTATATTCAACTGCAAACAAAATATTTAAAACATAGGATGCAATACATAATAGTCATTGTTATCATTTTAGTTGCTTACGTTTAGTGTATAAACATATGGAGATAAAATATATTTATTTTAATATAGCACTACACAACATGCCAAGTGTTCTGAACTCTCAGTTACCCATCTATGGAATGAGCCATTTGTGTTCATGTATATACAGTGTCAACCGATAGCTACTTCAGTTGCAAGAACAAGGCCTAGGAGGGGTTAATGTGCATTAAAGGACCACTTCTAGCAAATTCAGTTCATTTATATAGCAGCAGACGTGTTGGATCATGCCAATTATGCTATCAGAAAATGTAGACTCCAAGTCCCTTCCAGAGAGTAATAAATGACATCACCATCTCTCAAGCCTAAATGATGCATTGGAAGTGTATTCAAACTATGTATTTTCTTACTGGAAGAGGCAAATCAATCTTTAAATATTCTTCTTTTGGTATCTTGTTGACAACTGTTGGATGGATACTTTGTAGTATTTTGTTTCGTCTTACAGAGTTTCTAATTATAAATTCTTGAAGGAGTTTAAAGAGCAGGCAAACTAAAAATTTCAAATTAAGTAGATTTTGAAAATTCATCAAATCCTAGTTTCCAGTACTATTTTGCCTTCTTCTTGTTAAAACTTGTTACAGTATTTCATGAATTCATCACCATAATAGAACTCCTAGTGGAAATGGGAAGGAATGATGGCTAGGTAACTACCAGGTATTAGGTATGTATATGACAGAGCAGACAAAATTGGTGACAGCATGGAAATTGAAGCTGGAAGCAGGGGTGAGTATGGTGCAGTGATAACATGCCTAAGCAACAGGAATTTTCATTCTTCTTTTGTGAACGTTATCCTTCAGGCTACGCAAACAAAGTCATACAAAAATTGATCTGAAGATAATCAATTTATGCATAAAATTGATTTAGGCAGCTCTTAAAAATATTAAAAAAATATTTCTGCAACATAAGGTAGTAATTGTGATCTGTTGTGATTATTGGTCCGTGATTTTCTGTTGTGATTATTCATCTGTTGTGGTCAGTAAGTTTATTCTAAAACACATTTTTCTTTTTTAAGTTTTTAATAGGCTTTTTGAAGAGCAATTGAGGTTTCTATTAACATGTACAAAAATAGAGTTGCCATATACAGCTTCTCCTCACGTCCCCCCACAACAATTTCTCCGTTGTTATTAACATTTTGTAATAGTGTGATAGATACCTTTGTTACAATTGATAAGCCAATATTAATATATTATTATTAACTAAAGTACATTGCTTACATTAAAGTTTATTCTTTGTGTTGTAAAGTTCTGCGGCTTTTGATAAATGAATAATATTATTTGTCTACCATCATGGCATAATACAAAATAGTTTCATGGCCCTAAAAATGTCTTTGCTCTAGGTATTCATCTCTGTGCTCCTTGTTCTGAAACCCTGGACAGCACTGAACTTCAGTTTTGCCTTTTTCACAATGTCATATAGTTGGGATCATAAGGTTTATCACCTCCCATGTTGGTTTCTGCATTTAAGGATCATTCATATATTTTCTAAGCTTTAGAGTTCATTTCTTTTTTATCACTGAAAATGCTCCATTGTATGGGCATACCATTGTTTGCTTATCCATTCATCTGTTTAAAGAGGTCTTGGTTGTTTCCAAGTTTTGCCAATTATGAACAAAGCTACTATAAACATTCATGTATAGATATTTGTGTGGACAAAGGTTTTTAACTTATTTGGATAAATACTTAGGAGTGTTATTTGGGGATCATATTTTAATGCACTATTTAGCTTTATAAGAAACTGCCAAACTACAGTACGTTTTGGCATTCCCACCAGCAATGAATGAGTCTTCCCATTGCTCCCCATCACCACCATGTGGTGTTGTCAGTTTTTTTGAATTTTAGCTAATAGGTATGTGGTGGTATCTTAGTGATACTTTAATTTGCATTTCCCTAATTACATATGATATTGAACACATTTTTATATGCTCATTTGTCTTTTTTTTGTTTTTTTGGTGAGATGTCTGTTCAGTTCTGTTGCCTATTGTTTTAAGTGTTTTCTTATTGCTGAGTATAAAGAGCCTTGCATATTTTGAGTAAACTTGTTTACCAGATATGTATTTGGAAATATTATTTCCCTGTTTGTAGATAGTCTTTTTCTTCTCATAAGTTCTTTTGAGGAGCAGAAAGTTTTAATTTTAATGAAGAACAACTTACCAATTATTTTTGATGAATTGTGCTTTTAGTTTGTCTATTTAACTTATTGGTATGATGGGTTGCATTAATGGATTTATGAATGTTTAAAATCAGCCTTGTATATACTGTGAATGAATCACTTTTGGACATATTGCATAATGTTTCCACACATTGTTGGATGCAACTGCTAATATTTTATTGAGGATGTTTACATCTCCATTCATGAGAAATATAGGTCTATAATTTTTCTCCCTAAGAATGTTTTTTTTTTTTTTTTTTGGTTTTGATGTTAAAGTAATACTGACCTCATGGAACATGTTATTAAGTGTTCCCTCTACTTCTATTTTCTGAATGAGACTGTAGGAGAATTGGTATTTTTTTAAGTGTTTCATAGAATTCACAGTGAAACCATTGGGACTGGCATTTTCTGTTTTGGGAAGATTATTATTTGTTGCTTCAGTTTCTGTAATATATAAGCCTATCTGAATTATTTCTCCTTGTGTCCCTTTTGGTAGATCCTATATCTCAAGGAATTGATTTATTTAATCTAATTTATCAAATTTGGGGGTAGGGAGTTGTTCATAGTATTTCTTTATTATGATTTTAATGACCATGAGATCAGTTATGTTGGCCCTAATTTCATTCTAATATTAACAACTCCTGTTGTTGTTGTTGTCATTGTCTTTTTTTTTTTTTTTTCCTGTTTAGTTTGGTTAGTTTAGTTTAGTTTTTTTTTTTTTTTTTTTCCTGTAAAGTTTTATCAATTCTATTGATCTTTTCTAGGAATAGCTTTTGGTCTCCTTGATTCTATTAGTTTCCTGTTTTCAATTTCATTGATTTTGATTCTAATTTATTGTTGTTTCTTCTTTTCCTGCTTACTTGGATTCAGTTTGCTCAACATTTTCAAATTGCTTAATATTGAGGCTTAGACTATTAATTTTATATGTTCATCTTCTATAACATATGTATTTAACATAAATTTCTCTCTAAACACAACTTTTGCCACATCACATAGAATTTGAAGTTATATTTTCATTTTCATTTAGTTCCAAATAGTTTCTGTAATTTCCTTGCTACTTCTTCTTTTACCCATGTTACTACTCAAACTATGTTTTTTAAATATCCAAATATTGAAATGTTTTGGGATTTTCTAGCTTCTTTCTGTTATAGATATCTAGTTTAATTCTGTTGTCATCTGAGAATGTACCTTATGTGATTTTTATTCCATTAAATTTTATAAGATGTGTTTTATGAGCCAGGGTGCAGTCCATCTTGGGGAATGTTCTTTGTGAACTTAAGAAGAATATATATATTCGTGTTATTAGATGAAGTATTTTATAAATGTCAATTAGATTCAGTTAATTGATGGTACTGAACACTTCAATTATAGTGATTTTCTGTCTGCTAGATCTATCAATTACTGATATTAGGGCTTAAATTCTTCAACTATAGAAGTGAATTGGTCTCTTTCTCCTTTCAGTTATATCAGGTTTTACTCACTTATTTTGATGTACAGATGTTGGGTGTGTAGACATTAAGAATAGTATGCCTGCTTGAAGAATTGCCTCCTTTATATAATGCCCTCCTTGTATCTGATAATTTCCCTTGCATTAAAATCTTTGTATGTCTGAGACTAAAATAACTATTTCTAATTTCTTTTAGTTGGTGTTAGTATAGTATATTTTCTATCCCTTTAAATCTATCTTTGTTTATAATTAAAGTGTGTTTCTTATAGACAACATATGCTTTGGATTCTTATTTAACCCACTCGATAGTTTATGTATAGTTTAAGACCATTTACCTTTAAAATGATTTTTGATGGAGTTGCTTTAACATCTAGGATATCTCCATATCTGTTACTATTTTCTATTTATTGCCCTTGTCTTTTTTTGGTTTCGGTTTTTGCTTTTGGTGTTTTGTTTTGTTTTTCATTTTGCTTTTAATTGAGCATTTTATGTGATTTAATTTTCTTACCTCTCCTAGGATATTGATCATACTTTATTTTTTTTATTTTTAGTGGTTGTCTTATAGTTTGCAATATTAACAACTAATCTGAATCTACTTTCGAATAATAGCATACAACTTCATGGTTAATTCAAATACCTTATAGCTTGAATATTCCAAATTTCTCTCCCCCATACCTTATAAGATTGTTGTTACACATTTCACTTACTTCATTTCTCCCACCCAACCTGGCTTCTCCTAATTTTTCCTCTTTGTCTTTGGTATTCTGAAGTTTGACTAGGCAGTGCCTAGATTTAGTGTTTGTTTGTTTGTAGTTTTCTAGCTTGGTGTTCTCTGTGATTCCTAGTTTTGTGCCTACCAAAAATTTTAGAAAGTTCACAGCCACTATTACCTCAAATATTTCTTCTTTCATCTTTCTATATTCCCATTATGTGTGTGTTACACCTTTTATAATTGCTTCAGAATTCTTAGCTATTTTTTTTTCTGCATTTCACTTTGGGAAGTTTATGTTGTTACATACTCAAAATCATTGATTCTTTTCATGTCAGTATCCAAACTACTGATGACCCCGTGAAACACATTCTTTATTTTTGTTACAATGTTTTTATTGTTTTTATTGGTTTAATTTCTAACAGTTCCTTATGATATTCTTCTAGTTTCCATCTCTCTGCTTAAATTACCCATCTCTTACAAAATATATCCACTTTTTTTTTTTTCAGGAGAGCCTTTATCACATTAGTGTTGTTTTAAGTTTTTGGTCTGATAATTTGAAAATATTGGTCATAGCTGGCTCTGGTTCTTTTAGTATGACTTGTAATGTTTTTGTTGTTGTTGAAAGCCAGACATGATATATAATGTAAAGGAAACAAAGTAAATAGGCCTTTATTGTATGGTTTTATGTTTATCTGGCTGGGAGTTAAACTGTTTGTTGTTTGCTGTGGTAGTAGACGTCAGAGGCTAAAATTTCCTCTGGTGACCTAGTTTTTATTTCTTCTGCTGTCTTGGGTTTCTCTAAGAACTCCTTAAATGGGGTCTGAGCCTTGCAATTCAATTCACATGTAGTCTCCTGTTATTATACAGGAACCCTATTGTGATAGTAAGATGTAGGGGGTGAGGAAGCATTCTATAATCCTGTGATTAAATATCATGTTTTAAGGAGTCTCTTCACCTGTGCTGTGACCTAGGTGCTTGTCAGCTTTCTATTTCACACCTTAGATGAGACAGGATTACTAGAAGGGGCTAGAGTTGGGTATTTCCCCCCACACCCCATTGGTTGGGTACTAAAAAATAGTTTCTCTTGAGAGCAAGCATTCAATGAGGAGTAAAGAAAGCTGTAGGCTTGTTTCACAATGACTTCTTTTTGTATCTTCCTTCTGGAAACAGGAAGTAATTTTTCTCTAAAGTTTATAGTAAGAATCTGGTGGAGCTCCTGGGGGAAAAACTCATCGAGGTGTGGGGAAGCCCCCAAGGCAAGAATTCCAGGAGTTTTTGTTTCTCAAACTAGCCCATATTCAATCTCCAGCAGTCAACTATCCTTTAGGTATTCCTACTTGATGCTGGCTCCTAGCACACACATGTTCGCACCCCACCCCACACCAGCCCACCCCATGGGATATGTGTGATATTACTCAGGCATTCAAGGCTGCCCAAGGACAAAGGAAGGGACAGAAAACAAAGGGTTAAACTGATAAGAGTCTCCATCAGTTAAAAATATCTTAGTAAATTACATTAAAAAGGCAATCTTATCAATAACCTAATCTCCAGAAACATATAGATGCAGTTTCCTGAAACCCCAACATGACCCTTCCCTCCATAGTGATATGGGAAACAAAGCAAGAAGGAAATGATAGGTAAAGTTAAATTTCCTTATAACCTGCAGCCAATTGACAGATACTTGAGGCAAGCAGAATAAAATTTTCTCTGAGAACTCCCTACTGTCTTAATGTTAATGCTTTACCAGAGAGAAAGACAATCTTAGCTTGACAATAATCTGTGCCTCCCATAATCTGTGAGTCTTTAGCATATGAAAATTTCTTTGGAAACCTCCCTTTTGACTTCACCCTCCGCCCTGCCCCAGCCCCATAGTATATAATGAACCACTCTTCACAAACCCAGTGCAGCTCTTTCTGCCCATGGGTCCTGTCCCCATGCTTTAAAAAATCACCTTTTGACACCAAAGGTGTCTTCAAGAAATCTTTCCTGGCTATCAGCTCTGGACCCCACATTCACCCCCAAAACTTCATCACTATGACCCCAATTCTCTGATAGATCTCTAGAAGAGATATTGATTTTCAGTTTTTAAGCCTTTTTTGTTGTTAGGATAGAATTGATGTTTTTAAGGTTTTTTGTATGTCAGATTGGAAATAAGAAGTCCATTGTATTTAAATATAAAATGAAAACTCTCAAAATAAAAAAAGGAAGTGAAAAGAGTGTGAAACAACATATTAAAGAAGGAAACAAAAAACAACCCCTAAACCTATAAATTTTGTACCCAACAAATATGTCTTTTAAAAAGAAAGTGAAAGGTTAGGGAAGTTTTCCACTAGAATTTGCTCACATAAACCTTCTGCCCCTTTTTCTCCCTCTTCATCTTCTGTGACTTCTATGATACAAATGTTACTCCTCTTTAATAAGTCGCTGAGTTCTGTCAGTCTTGTATTGTGATGACTTGTATTGTTACCCTCTTTTTTTTCAGTTTGATTATTTTCCATAATTTTATCTGCCGTATCACTGATTCGCTGATCTGCTTTGTCCATCCTCACCATCATGGCAGCCATTTGAGATTGCATCTTGGTTATAGCATTTTTAATTTTGGCCTTAATAGATTTTAGGTCTTTTAACTCTGCAAAAAGGGATTCTCTAGTGTCTTCTGTGCTTTTTCAACCCCAGCTAATATTCTTTTAAACATAGTTTTAAATTCTAGTTCAGACATCTTACTTATGTCTGCGTTGATTAAATACCTGGCTGTCATTTTGTCATTTCTTTCTTTTGGGGTAAATTCCTCCATCTTGTTATTTTGGAGGAAGAAAAAAAATAAAATACAAAATTAAAATTAAAAAAATTAAAAACAAAGCAAAAATCAGTTAAAGGAAGCTAGATCCTAGGTGTGTTTGTGTCTGCTTGTTGAGAGAAGCCTGATAGAAAAAAAAAAAAGAGAGACAGAAAGAAAAGAAAAAAAAGTTAAAAAATTTTAAAAATTTAAAAATTAACAGAAAAATTTAAAAAAAATAAATAAGAAAATACAATAAGAAAATAACACCATAGACAATAATAATTCAAAATGGATGAAAGACCTAGGGGCACCTGGGTGGCTTAGTCTGTTAACTATCCAACTTCAGTTCAGGTCATGATCTCACAGTTTGTGAGTTCAAGGCCCACATTGGGCTCTGTGCTGACAGCTCAGAGCCTCAAGCCTGCTTTGGATTCTGTGTCTCCCCCTCTCTCTCTGCCTTCCCCCATTTGTGGTCTGTCTCTGTCTCTCAAAAATAAATAAAAAATTAAGAAAAAAGAAAAACAAATCAAAATGGATGAAAGACCTGTCTCTGGAGGCAAGGGAAACAAAAGCAAAAATGAACTATCAAGACCTCATCAAGGTAAAAAGCTTCTGTGCATTGAAGGAAACAGTCATGAAAACTAAAAGGCAACCTATGGAATGGGAGATGATATTTACAAATGACATATCAGATACAGGGTGAAGAAATGGGCAGAAGACATGAATAGACAGCTTACCAAAGAAAATATCCAGATGGCTAACAGACACATGAAAAAATGCTCAACATTACTCATCATTAGGGAAATATAATGAAAACCACAATGAGATACCACCTCACACCTGTCAGAATGGCTAAAATGAACAACTCGGGAAACAACAGACGTTGGCAAGGATGCAGAGAAAGAGGAACCCCGTTGCACTGTTAAGAATGCAGACTGGTGCAACCACTCTGGAAAACAGTATGGAGGTTCCTCAAAATGTTAAAAATAGGGGCGCCTGGGTGGCGCAGTCGGTTAAGCGTCCGACTTCAGCCAGGTCACGATCTCGCGGTCCGTGAGTTCGAGCCCCGCGTCGGGCTCTGGGCTGATGGCTCGGAGCCTGGAGCCTGTTTCCGATTCTGTGTCTCCCTCTCTCTCTGCCCCTCCCCCGTTCATGCTCTGTCTCTCTCTGTCCCAAAAATAAATAAAAAACGTTGAAAAAAAATTAAAAAAAAAATGTTAAAAATAGAACTACCCTATGACCCAGTAATTGCACTACTGGGTATTTATCTTATCCAAAGTATGAACAAATGCTGATTCGAAGGGGCACATGCACCCCAATGTTTATAGGAGCACCATCAATAATAGCCAAAGTATGGAAAGAGTCCAAATGTCCATCAACTGATGAATGGATGAGGATGTAGTATAAAGACATATACAATGGCATACTAGTCAGCAATCGGAAAGAATGAAATCTTGCCATTTGCAACAGCATGGATGGAACTAGAGTGTATTATTCTAAGTGAAATAAGTCAGAGAAAAGTATCATATGATTTCATTCATATGTGGAACTTAAGAAACTAAACAGCTGAACATAGGGGAAGGGAAGGAAAAATAAGATAAGAATAGAGGGAGACAAACCATGAGAGACTTTTAACTACATAGAATAAGCTGAGGGTTGGGCTAAATGAGTAATGGGCATTAAGAAGGGCATCTGTTGGGATGAGGACTGGGTGTTATAAGTAAGTGATGAATCACTAAATTTTTCTCCTGAAATACATACACATCATATGCTAACTAACTTTTTAAATTAAAAAAAAAAAAAGGAAAGCAAAAGAACATTTTCAGACATAACAAAAACTGAAAGTATTTGTCACCAGCAAATCCATATTTTAAAACTGATTAAAACAAGTCATTTAGGCAAAGAGAAACTGTCACCAGATTTTTAAAAATGGAATAAGTTGTAACAGGAAAGGTAACTGCTTGATTATATAACATTATTTTTCTTATTATCTTTGAAGTATAGCTGACTACTTAAAGGAAGATTGCTGTGGGTTTAGGTTTATAAAATATGTATAAATAAAGTGTATAAGAACAATACTTTAGGGGCTCCTGGTTGGCTCAGTCAGTTATCTGACTTCAGCTCAGGTCACGATCTTGTGCTTCATGAGTTCGAGGCCCGCATTGAGCTGTGTGCTGACAGTGTGGAGCCTGGAACCTGCTTTGGATTCTGTGTCTCCCTCTCTCTCTCTGCTCTTCCCCCACTTGAGCTCTGACTCTTTCTCTCTCTCTCTCTCTCTCTCAAAAATAAATAAAACATTTTAAAAATACTGTAAAAGCTAGAAGGTGAGGCATGGAAATGTATTTTTGTCTTGTTCTTAATTATGTTTATTTTATACAGTGTTATTAAAAGTTGGCTTTTGATAAGGTAAAGATGTATATTACAAACTCTAAAGCAACTATTAAAGTATAAAAAAAGTTGTAGTTAGTAGATTAACAGAAAGAAAAAAAACAAAATAATAAAAGACTCAATCCAGACAAAGGGTATATAAAGAAGAAAACAAAGGTTTAAAAATATAAAACAAAGAGTAAAGGGGCACCTGGGTGGCTCAGTTGGTTAAGCATCCAACTTCAGCTCAGGTCATGATCTTATAGTTGGTGGGTTTGAGCCCTCCATCAGGCTCTATGCTGACAGCTCAGCCTGGAGCCTACTTCAGATTCTGTGTCTCCCTCTTTCTCTGTCCCTCCCCTGTTCACGCTGTCTGTCTCTCTCTCTCAAAAATAAAACATAAAAAAAAAAATTAAAACAAAGAGTTAAATGATAGATTCAAACTAATGACATTATCATATTAAATTTAATTAACAATTATAAATTGGTTGAAGAAGCAAGGCCCAATTAATACTGCTTACATTGGAAAATAAGTTTTAATATAAAGACACAAATAGGTTAAAAGTAAAATAGTGAGGAATGATACATGCTAACACTAATAGAAAGCTTGAATATGGCCCTTTGTAGCAACATGGATGGAACTGGAGAGTGTTATGCTAATACAGAGAAATACAGATACAGCACAACTGGAGAGTGTTATGCTAATACAGAGAAATACAGCCATACAGAGAAAGACAGATACCATATGGTTTCACTCTTATGTGGATCCTGAGAAACTTAACAGAAACCCATGGAGGAGGGGGAGGGAAAAAAAAAGAGGTTAGAGTGGGAGAGAGCCAAAGCATAAGAGACTGTTAAAAACTGAGAACAAACTGAAGGTTGATGGGGGGTGGGAGGGAGGGGAGGGTGGGTGGTGGGTATTGAGGAGCGCACCTTTTGGGATGAGCACTGGGTGTTGTATGGAAACCAATTTGACAATAAATTTCATTTATTGGAAAAAAAAGCTTGAATGGCTATATTAATATCATACAAAAAATTTTGGACTAAGGAATATTATCTGAGATAAATGAAGTCATTTCACAGTCATAAAAGTGTTGGGTTATCAAGAGAGCACACAAATCCTAAATATTTATGCAATAATAATAGAGCTTCAATTGCCTGAAGCAGAATCTTACAGAACTGCAAGGAGAAAAAGGTGAAATCACCTGATATGATTTCAATATCTATCTCTGAAAAATTGATGGAATAAGTAGAAAATTAGGAAGGTATAGAAAACTAAAATAACAATTTTAGCCAACTTGACCTAATTGAAATTTATGGGATACATTGCACAGCAACAGTAGAATGGATATTCTTTTCAAGTCCGCATGGGACATTTACCAAGAGAGAGCATATTCTGAGCTACAACAAAAGTCTCAATAAATTTTAAATTGATTCATACAAAGTATGTTCTTTGACCATAATGGAATTAAACTGGTAATATTAACAAAAGATCTGTGAATTTTTTTTCTTATTTTTAAACTAAATACCACACTTTGAAATTTGTAAACTAAATACCACACTTTGAAATACGCTGTACTTCAAAAAAGGATTCATAAAGGAAAGTTAAAAGCTTTTTGTAGTAACTAAAAATGAAAATGGAACATATCAAAAATATGGGATGCCATTCATGCAGTATTCAGTTGGAAATTTATGGCCTATCAGAAAAGAAAAAAAAAGATATCATATCAATGACCTCAAATCCATGAACTAGAAAAAGTATGCAGAATAAAGGAAGAACATAGATAACAGCCAAAATTATTTAAACAGAACCCAGAGAAATACTAAAGAAAATGCATGAAACCGAAAACCTGTTGTTTGAGAAGAACAGTAAAATTGATAAATTTCCGTTCAGACTGACCGGTAAAAAATGAGTGAAGAAACAAGAATGACACCTGTAATTATATAGGAACATTGCTACAGAATGCTCAGATATTAAAAAGAAAATAAAGGTCTAATATAAATTAATTCATGCCAATAAATTCAGGTAAGTAGATAAAATGGACAAATTCCTTGAATGATACAACTACTGAAACTTAAGAAATAGCCTAAATTATTCTATAACTATTTTTAAAAATTCACTATTAGTAAAAAGCAAATAAACCAAAACTTCTTGCAAAAACTACTCCAGACCCAGATGGCTTCACTGATATATTCTACAAAATATTTAAGGAAGAAGTACTATTCTACAATATTATTTTTATAATAAATGTTACAGAAAAATTAAAGAAATTTTGCTATGAGATCAGAACATATGAACTGATCTAAATCTTTGTCAGCTCCCTCACTCACTTATGACATGTGACTCTGATCACTGATGGACAAGAACTCAGATCACATGGCTCACCTGTCAAGCTGGCATGACAGTCCAAATTTGTCACCTACAAAAGAATGCTGGTCTGCAAATTTACATAAAAGTCTCAGTTTGGAGGTATGTTTGTGACCAAAAGATTAAAAACAGAAGGTTAACATTGTGCATATGCAAAGAAGGTTTAATACCAAATGACTTCTGCATAAAATTAAATTGTTTTTCCTACCCATCTCATGTTCATAGGAATTAGAGACTGGGTTCTGGTTTAAATTCCTGAAGTTTGGTAATCTAAGCTGGTAATAGCTGGATAGGAATGAAGGGCAGAATGATTGAGACTTGACATAACTTCTAATCAAATAAGATATCCTACCTCAGTTGAATTTCTTTTCTACAATAGGAATTTAGATTTTTAGAATTTAGGGGTTTAATTAGATTGGGAATAGATTATTGAGGAGACTTGGAAGAACCAGGAAACAAAAAGGGTATGAATGCTGACCAAGCCAACTTTCAAATTGAAATCTATCCATCCAGCATACACACATACTACTTCATAAGGACTCCCCACACCTAGCTCAGTTCTAGGTAGTGTAATGATTTTGGAAAGCCATGTTAGCTTCAGGTGATGCTGCTACTCTCTACACATGGTTGTGCCAGTGGTGAATACATGACTCAAACTGAGGAAGGGATTTTTTTTCCTTAACTCAACATGACTGTATATTGTCATGCTGACCTACCATGCCAGCAACACAAAGCTAATTGTAGGTTTATGTTTTAGGAAGTGCTAATACGTCCCTGAAACAGACTTTGGTAGCCTATGGCCAACAGATAATAGTTTTCTCCTCTTCCCCCCGCCCTGATGTAAATATATATATAGTTATATGCAGAGCTAAAGAAACAGTGTTTTATTACTGTGTCTTTAGAGTAGAAGAACCTCACCATTTTAAACATTTATTTAGGTATAATTGACAAGCTATATAGTAAATGTATTTGAAATATATACATTTAGTTTACTGTAACTATAAAACATGTTATTTTTACATCTATTTATCTACTTGTCTATCAAGAAAGGAACTGGACATCATCCTAGTTCACCTCGGGACCCTTCTGTATTTTTGCTTACTGGCTTTCATGATATTTTGTTTTTATTCTTATAGTTCTTTGTGATAAATTAATCTATATGTAAGTTACCTGGACTGAATTTTGTTTTTTGCCACTAAGGATTTAGACTAAGACAGGAATGTTTTAACATTTAAATGCTAAAATAATTTACCATCACTAGAAACACAATTCAGGTTCACATGTACTATCTCTGATAGATGGCTGGTTAATTTCTTCTTCAATACTCCCAGGACCTAAAAGTTGAGGCTATGAAACCACTACATCAAGAATGAGTATGTTTAATGTTTAATTGATGTTTAATTAATGCAACCATATAATTGCTGAAAATACATTTTATTTTGAATTGAAATTCATCTCTGTGTAAATTTGACCCATCAGTCTCAACTCACATTGCCTTAGAATATCGCAAAACTTAGAGGGGGATTAAAGATGTGGACTCTGGATTCAGATCCAAGGTCAGCCATTTCCTTGTATTACAACCTTGGACAAGATATTGCACTTTGCTCTGCCATGGTTTCCAGATTGTTGTGAGGGTTGAAAGACATAATATAGGTAATTTACTTGAATCAGTCTGTTTACTAATCACTGCTCTCTGCTTCAGGCTGATAATTAGAAATGTTTGGGGATTTTTTGGTAAAGTTTTATTTTATTAACTATTTGATAGTTAGAAAAAACAATCCTGTTTTTTATTCCACAACAGAAGCTGAGAATATTCAAGATTTATTTGAAGCTTTTGATTTGCACCCCCAGAACAGATGCACTGAGTAAAACAACTTGAGAATTGTTTGTCCATGGTGGTGGTGGGAATTTGAGGCCAGATGGCTTCTAATTTGAAACTGTTGGTTCCTTTCCCCATTGTGGGACCTCTCCTACCTCTGTTTGTCCGCCAACAGGACTTTAACGGGACATTTATTTAGGAGGAAGGTGAGGCAGCCTGTAAAAGCTAAGGTACATGTTCACACTTGGAAGAGGCTTGCCTGACTTCCCTTCTAGATTGAACTCATTATCCTCCCAGTTACTAGGCACTTACTGGCAATTAGGAAGGATTTGACAGATGCACGAGTGAATGACTAACTAAATATAAGTCAGAGATTTGGGACAGCATAAAGAGCATTTTTGATAAAGAAGTAAGCCTGTGCCAAGCACTGCTTTTGAATTTTTATTATATTTTTTAAAAAAAATTTCAATCTCGATCAGTATGAGCCTTTTCTTTTAGAGCAGCAGAGTCATAACTGAAATATTGTTGAGTTTGCCTATAAAGACAGGCCAGTCAGCACAATTTACCAGTCAGAATAGTCAGAAGTAAGTATTTCAATGCTTACACCTACTCTAAACTTCACAAAGGAAGCTTGTCATTACTAAATGGATATGTTCATAGGAATTTTATTGAAAATTTTCCCATCAGCTTTCTTCTGTCATGAGGAGGTCTGTACTACTTTTCATTAACATTAGTTCATGGTAATTTTTGCTTTCTCGTGGCCAAACATCCACTTTATTGGTTGAACCATAATTCATTTTAATCCAGATATTCCAGTGGGTACTTTATAGACCTGTGATTATCACAGGGAATATTATCACTTGGCAGAGATTCTTCCAACTTTATAATATCTCAATGAAGATTTATTGTTTTATAAATAAGTGGTCAATTCTTTGCATAGAGTACCCTTGGCATGAAAGAGGTTGTTATTCATATTTTAATCTGTGTTTCTTATTGGTTTCATTCTTACCTTTATTTTATTTTATACTTATATTTAAGTCAATGCACTTTATCTACTCCATATTTAGTAATAAATGTAGCTCCAATTTGTTCCATTTACCACACCTAGAAATCTTTTTGCATTTTTTGAAGATCATAAAATGGATAATCTGCAGTGAAATAGTGTGTATCAGAACTTCAGCCATATACCATAATGGATGCATTGCTATGTAAGAGTTTAACCACAGAACAATTTCAAATTTTATTTACTGTCTTCCTGTCTTGATTCTGGCCTTAAAATTTTTTTCACTGCCTGAGCTAAAGATGGATGCTTTAGTAATTCACAGCACAATCATGAATGGACCAAGTTTGATGGAGGTCACTTATGTCATGCTCTTGTTATCTCTGAGCTTATATATGAGTATTTGGGCATTGATGGGCCTTTGTGTAATTGTCAGAGCTCTCTAGTGCTGCATACTTTCAAATAATCTTCAATTATATGAGTAAGTTCATATACTCCTTCTCTAAAGGTCAAGTTTTTACATCTTCAAGAATTCTATACTAGCTCTTATCTTCCTACCAAGACCTTTTGTTGTGTTTTACAGTATTCTACATACTCTGGTAGTATGTTCATTCACTGGATTCCTAACACATACCAGGTACTAGATATAGAGCAATGACAGGACAGATGAAATCATCGCCATCATTTGGCTTACATTCCATGTTATATTACATCTATAATATCATATCCAGAGATACTCTAATTTTGTAGAAAACTAGTCAAGATAACATACCTGGTCAAGTATGACATATCAGATCATGCAACTCTAAATTTTATGAGTCAGTACATTGGGTATGCAGCAGTGAAAACACCAGAAACTCCCATGAGTCAGAATCAAGAATGTTTAAAATAAGTGGTTATTAATTCATTCACTTATTCACTCATTACTCTGCAAGCAGCTGCAATCATTTAAAAAAAAGTTTCCTGTTGACATTAATAGAGGTAAAAGTAGGAGAACCTGAGATTTTCATTGTATATGATAAGCACAAACTATTAAGTGTGAAGAAAGGAAGAACACAGACTATGTCTTCAGATACATCAATACTGCTCTCAAGAAACTGAGTGAATTTTGAAGGGTGAAAGATTTTTTTACTGGAGGAAAAGAAGTTCTGGTCAGAGCTAATAGAATAGGTGAAATAAGTCCGAGAAAGACAGATATCACATGTTTTCACTCATATTGGATCTTGAGAGACGTAATAGAAGCCCGTGGGGAAAGGGAAGGGAGAAAATAGTTACAAACAGAGACAGAGGGAGGCAAACCATAAGAGGCTCTTAAATACAGAGAACAAACTGAGGGTTGATGGGGGGTGGGAGAGAGGGGAAAATGGGTGATGGGCATTGAGGAGGGCACTTGTTGGGATGAGCACTGGGTGTTGTATGTAAGCAATGAATCATGAGAATCTACCCCCCAAGCCAAAAGCACACTGTACACACTGTATGTTAGCCAATTTGGCAATAAATTATATAAAAAAAGAATATGGAAATCCACAATTCAAATATAGGTATTAGAGACAAGAGGCAAGCCTAAGTCCCAGGAATAAATGGGTAGAGGAATTAGAGAAGGAAATCCATATCCCATATGAAATTAAGCATGACACAGCTCAGACAGATTTTATAAAATGTTTGGCACTATCTTAGTTAAACTTGCTTTTTTGGCATCTTAAAAATCATTCTTCAAGATTTGACAGTTAAAGTGGTCTCATTCCTTCAGTGATTGTTAAAAACATTAGGGACAGCAGTAATAGGCAGTCCAATATTAAAATTTAACTCCTCTGCCTACACTCAGAGTGACTGTGTGAGTCCTGGCCCTCCAGGAAGCAAATGCCAAGATGAGATAAGATGTCTAAGAGAGATATTGGGGAAACACGTGTGACAGACAAGGGAGAGACGGTGCAGGTCTGTCACCTGTAAAAGAAAAGGAAGAAGGAACAAGGGTTGGGTAGGAAGAATTTCAGACTCTAAGAAGGGTTTGGCTAGGTCAATGGGGAGTCTTTGAGCCCAGCTGTCTGTTATGGGTCCTGTCCTCCCAGAATGGGCCAACATTAAAACTCCCACTGTGCAGCTAGAAGGAGCATGGCCTGGATGGCAACACAGTGGTGGATCAAGGAAATGACAAATGAGGCTGTCAGTCCATTTTGCTCCCCTTAGTGGGTGATCTGAGTGGTGAATTTTTATTTCTGCCAGAAATACTGTAGATGATATGTTTAACTCTTGTAAGGCCAGTTGCCTAGTGGACACAATAAAGATAATAGCACGGCTTTCTGGGACTGTAGGAAGGATCACTGAGTTAATGTTCATAAAATGATTAGCATAGTGCTTAGCATACAGGAATCATTGAGAGTATTCAATTCTCTAAAGTGCAATACACCTTTTTAACACAGAGATATCTTCATCTTTTTTATTTACCATGGTAACCATGGTTGATCTACCAGAGCACTGTGATTATACAACTCCTATAATAAATATTTAATGAATTAATTATCAATACCTACCTGTCAGTGACCACAGAGAACACCCTTAATAGCAAACAAAGCTGAGTTTATTATTTGCTGGTAAAAGGAAACTGAACGTGCTAAGGAAATGAGTGCTGTCTCAGAAGGTGCCAGGAGGGATTAGTTATGAAATTTGGGCCCATAATAGGTAATTTTGAGAAGGGATCAAAGAAACAGGTCTTTTCTTTGCTGTGAGTACTGTCAGAAAGTGTCTTTTTTGTCCTATACCATCACACTAGAGTTGCCTTGTCTGATACTGGTATTCTGTGAGTCATTTCTGTTGAGTAGTGAGAACCAGGGCTAAGATCTTTGGGGCCAGGGTAGCTACCAGCTGGCAGCTCTGTTGGTCAAATTAGAAGAAGCCACAATTCTCAGCTATGGAGCTGAGATTAAAGGAGAAAGCTAAGTCAGTCACATGGGCCAAAACAAGAAACACATAGTTTGGGAGATCTCCAGATGCCCAGGCAGATATTGATTCAACGAGAAATTCAATGTGTTCAAACAGTTTCAGTTTTGTAAATAATTAAGAATAGCACTTCTGGGATCTATTGGCAGATCTTTTTAATTAGCCAGTGCTACCTTTAGTAACTGAGTTGTCAAACTACTTATTCTGTGGTATGTAATCAAAGTCAGTTTTTCAGGGTGAGGAACGATCTTATCCTTAAAACATCCACGTATCTAGTCACTTCATTCAATTTCATTCTGGATCCAGATGATATCCACTATTCCAAACCTTAGGAAACAGAAAAAATAAAATACCTAGATGACAGATAAAGTATCAGTTTTCATTTACTTACTGGGTCTACCTCTGTGTAAAGTCAGTCCTGAAATTTTAATATCTCTGATAACATGCTTTTGGAAAATCTAATACAGATTGCCCTTTAAAAAGATTAGTGCAATATTCTCACTCTTTTTTGGTCTCAAAATGATGAAAGGTAAATAAATTGGTTGATGGTGCTTGAGTTTATAACTATTTGGCAACTAATTCAAAATGCAATCTGTGTCCATTACACTGTTCTAAATCCATTCACACCCTTCAAA
Organism: Lynx canadensis; assembly: GCF_007474595.2. NCBI lineage: Eukaryota > Metazoa > Chordata > Mammalia > Carnivora > Felidae > Lynx > Lynx canadensis. The sequence goes on from NC_044305.1 coordinate 96,709,141, forward strand.
ATGTCACAACTAATCACACTGCATCTCCAGCCTCCGGAAAACAGAAACTTCACACCAGCTCTGTTTGTTCAGTCATAGTGCTTTGTACAGTCAAGCATATAATCAACCTTTTGTTAAATACTTTGAAAATTTCCATGCCACAACAAAAGAGTAACCCAGACAAATAAGTGATTTTTAAAAAGAATGAAGATTCTATTCAAATGCATTATCTCACTCTACAAAATCTTCCAACTTCACGCCTTCCCTTTCCCTAACTAAAAGACTGAAATTAGCACACATCCATTTTCAATTGTTTTCAGTGGCACCACTTCATCTACTGGATCAAGTTTGACAATAATGCCTGCCCAGGCTATGGTAGGATGGTACAAATGACAAGTAGTAATTGACAGATGACTTCAGCAGAGAGACAGTATGCATAAATATCAGACTATGTTCCTACTGAAGTCCAAAATAATAAATATTAACTAGTAGCACTTGTAATGTTTGTGTTTGAATTCTTGAAGTGCTTAATTTAATAGGATCTCAGCTCCTCAGGAAAAAAAATGTGTATTTATACCTTAATAATCTTCAGATTTAATAAATAGTCCACTAACACCAAATTCATTTCTGACATTTTAACTACAAATTATACTTCTTGTGACTTCAGCCTAATTAAGTAATTAGACCAATATAGGAGACCCTGTCTTAAGCCCTTAAAGAAGACTTCCCAGACTGTTACACTTTGATCGTTGCTATACTTTGCCAGTTCTTACATTTGGAGCTGTTTGTGTGTCACTCTTGATTTACCCCTATTTCCCCAGACAGAGTATGTGTAAATTATTGACTATCAGGGACACTATAATTTTATCTCAAAATATCCCATCAAAAACTCAACTAAACTTTGCCCACATGCAAAAATAATTTTGCTCAATGGCTAATATCAGAAAGAAATATCAACTTTGAATTGGGAGAACATATTGATGAAAGCAGTATTCATTCTTGATCATCGTGGTTGATCATTATTGATCACTTGATTTTTATAGGTAGTTGAGACAGAGAGTATGAAGATTAAAAGGATAGAGTTTGTGCCTTCCAGAAATGTAGAATCCACCAACAGAAAGATTAAAAGTATATTTAAGGACATAGGGAATTTTAAATGGCATAGGCAAGCGACAAATTCTATTCAAAAAAGAGATGCAAAGAAGAGCAGTCACATTGAATATGGGCACTCAGAACATTTTTAGTGAAAGATTGATATTTGAGATGAACTTTTGGGGATGGATAGAATTCGATATGTGGGTAGAAGTGATAAATGAAAATCCAGGTGGGTGGGGGAGCCTGAGCCAAAACATGAAGATGGAGATGTTAAATACCAAGGTGAAATGTTTTCATTTTCATTTTTGTTTTCAAGTAATTTGTCCTGGGAAGGATGAATTTGAATAGGAGAATAAATGAGAAGATAGGAAGTAATGAAAGCAGCTAAGAGAATATTCATTTACACAGGAAATATTAAAGGACAGACTGAGGATAGATATAAAAAGGAAAATAAAGAGGGGCAGCTGAGAAAAAGCTACAATGATTGACTAAATGACTTGTTAACTTGCTGGATGTGGGTGAATTGAAAAAAAATGTGTGTTGTTTTACTCTAGACTTTGAATTATGTTCTTCCGAAACGATTGGAAGGATGGTAGTACATAGATAATCGTATGGAAAATGATGACTCAGCTATGCACAAAGGTGTCAAGTGCATCCTCTGGTTTTGAGGGACATAATGAGTAGTTTGGGTAGGATTGGAACAAAAATTAGTCATTGGTACATTTGAGTGTGAAAGAAAGTCATCTTGCTAAAAACAAGTTTCTTGCTGAAAATCCAAGAATGACAGGATATAATGACTTTCTGTGTAGGACAGTTATAACATAAAACAAATACAAAAGCCAAAAGCTAGTTCTGGGAAATTCTAGGGCAATAATTTATTGTTAATCACTCATTTTCATCGATGAAGATAACGTCTCTGAATTTTTGTTTTCACTCTGAAAAAAACCTGGGGTTTGTGCTATGAATCTGATGCTCTCTTTTTGAAGGTTAAAGAGAAATCACTTTCTTTTATAAAGTTTCAAAAGAAATACTAATAGATATTAACCCATAATCCCTATATCTAATTCATATATCCTTGTTAAAATTCTAAGTAATTTTATTTATTTTTGTGAAACAGAGAAATTGTACATTTTTTAATCTGCCAAACATATTTGGTTTTAGAAAGCAGAGATGAAGAACTACAGATTAGTTTACTATTTTGAAAGTGTGAAGGGCAACAAGCCAAAGAACATTTTTATAAGACAGTATTTGTGGAGATTTTTAGGAAATTTCTGTGGCTTTAAAAAAAATTTTTTTTACAAAATCTGCCTAGTGTTATGCAATTTACATTTAAAATAATATTGCTAAATTACCTATTAAAATATATGTGTGTATTTTGTGAAAATTTCTGTATTACATGTCATTAAGAGCTTACTGTATATTAATTTATCAGATTAGTTGTATACTGTAACACATGTGAACCTTAATGGACTTGGAAAACTGAAATATTAATGCAGAAGTAAATGTATTAGTTGAGATGTTCTTGGTGCCATTAAAAAATGTATGTGAGGGGCTCAGTTGGTTAAGTGTCTGACCTCGGCTCAGGTCATGATCTCATAGTTCATGGGTTCAGGCCCCGCGCCAGGCTCTATGCTGACAGTTCAGGGCCTGGCGCCTGCTTCAGATTCTGTATCTCCCTCTCTCTCTGCCCCTCCCCTGCTCATGCTCCGTCTCTCTTGGTCTCTCAAAAATAAATAAACGTTTAAAAAATGTTTTTGAGTGTGTGTGAATATGTATATGTGTATATATATATGTATGTGTATATGTATTTCTCCAAATGCCTTAAGCAACAGAGAAAACTTACTGGTCCCTGAAATGGTAAAAAATTGAATCAGGTTGCCCTTTGTCTCATAGCTGGCTTTCCCCATGGTGATTCTTGCAGAATCTACGTATGTCACCATTCCTAGAGATATATATAGAGAGAGATCACTTCCTACCAACCTCTAAACAACCACTGCTACACTCTGCTCTGATCTCTACTTATGGCTAGGGGAATATCAATTTAGCAGCCACTATGCACCAGGCACCTTGTAAAGGAGATTGTTTGATTGACTTACCAAATCAAGGTTTTTGTAAAACTGGGTGGATGTGAAGATTAGGCTATAGTTGGAAGACGTGACATGGATACGGGAAGGGAACACCACATCTACTACATATATTATGAGTCTCTACAGAAGAAGGGGACTGAGAGAAGATGCTGGGGGGGGGTAGAAATGAAAGAAGTCAAAGCCCTGGTGAAACGAAAGAAGGCTTCTTATCTTGGTCTCTGGGCTGGAGGCTTGGGGACTCTGGAAGAAAAAAAGAAGGAAAGGAAAAGAAAAAGAAAGAAAGAAAGAAAAGAAAGAGAAAGAAAGAAAGAAAGAAAGAAAGAAAGAAAGAAAGAAAGAAAGAAAGAAAGAAAGAAAGAAAGAAAAAGATTGAATGGCTCTGAAAAGCAAGCAAAATTCCTTTTCATTTTAGTTTTGATTATAACTGGATCTTATTTGTCACTAAAAATGGGCAGCCTCAATATGTGAATCTGTCTTGGAAACACAACCCTGAGAACGTTGCAATCATCTTTAATGTGTTAGGAACAGGTGGCCTCACTATACACCAAACAGTTATTAAACCAAAAAACCCTCAATTTTTATAAACAGTTATTAAAAAGTAACTGTTATTTATTTATAAATAATTTTAACCTAACAAAACTATTCACCATTACAGTTATGAAGAGTTAGGATTATGGCAGGTATGATAGCTAGCATTTGTTGAGTGCTTAATGTGTGAAACACTACAATATTTTATGTGCATGATATTTCTTAGTCTTCATAACAACTTGATGAAGTAGGTGCTTCTATCATGTTTCTATTTCTCTTAAGTGTTTTGAGGTATAACTTACAAAGTCATCTTTTGTTAATGCACAGTTCTGTGAACTTTGATAGATGAATAATGTCATATAATCACACTCTAATCAACAGTCCTATTACCCACAAATTTTCCCTCATGCCCTTTGGAGTCAGTAGTCTCTCCTCATCTATAGCCATAGTAACCATTGATTTGGTTTGTGTCCTCATGCATTTGCCTTTCCATAATACCATGTAAATGAAATTATACAATATACAACCTTTTTCATTTTGTATAATGTATTTGAGATTCGTCCATGCTATGGCAAATATCCATGTGTTAATCAGTGGTTCATTCGTTCTTATTCTTGAGTAGTAGTATATGGATGTGCCACAGTTTGCCCATTCACAAGTTAATGGTTATTTGGGTTGATTTTTGGAGAGTATGAATTTTGGTGATCACACATAAAGCCACAATAAGTACTTGTGTTGGATTTTTTGGTATGGATATATATTTACTGAGACATGTTTTCATTTCTCTTGGGATATTAGCAGTGGGATTGCTGAGTTGAATAGAAGGTGTATGCTTCATTTAATAATGAGAAATCAAGCAATTAATAGGTTAAATAACCAGCCTCATTTTACATCGTAATTAGTAGAGCTAAGATTTGAACAGAAGCAATCTAACCCCAGATTACATGGCTTTAACCAATACCTTAACACATGTGATTTGTATCTTTGTAAGAAATTTTTAGTACAAATATGATTAACTGCTTTGTTTTTCTGGATTCACTACTCTTCTAGCTCTGATTATATGCTATAAACATGCTGTATGAAAGAAATGCTGTCAGGGATTCAGGGATTATGGTTAGCTTCTTTGCTACAGATCCTGCTTTAGTTGCTTTATTTTTAGAGTTAAGTACCTTAAATGTAAAAGGAATTTCTTGAAATTTTCTTTAAGTTATTTGCAGTTAAACATTGTTTATATATGATATCAACACCTCAAGGACAAAGTACACACATGTGTGCACACACACACACACAAACAAAACCTTGTCTGTGAAATATTCTTTGTGTCTCCTTGGCCACCTCAAATTTGGGAACTACTGCATACTGGAATAATAAAGACAAAAACATCCTTAGGTATCTTGAGTTCTAACTCCTTTGGCCTTACAGATAGGAAAAAAAAAGGAGTACATTTTGCAAAATACTGAGCAAGTCCATAACTGAAAATTTGCTTTCCTCTCAGATTCAGTATTCTCCAAATTTCTTTTATGGTTACTTTTCTTATTCAGCATAAGTAAACATAATGAATATTTATTAGTGTCTACTAATGTGACACTAATATTGGGCTATTTTGAAAAAAACTCATCATCACAATCATCACCATTCATCATAATCATCACCTGATAATTTGGAGTCAGTAACTCAATTAACAGTATTGCAACATTAGTTATTTATATTTTTCTGACCCTGTCATTTCTGAGGGCACTGTCAGCCTCATAGTAACTATCAAACTCTCTTAATCTCCTGATATACCTTCTTATTTCTTTCCTCTATCACAGTACCTCAGTCCAGCCAACTGTGGGATGGCCTTTCATTCTGGCCTTTCGTTTATTGGTGGTGTAGCAGACTACCCACGTAGAGTTGCTAAAAGTACTGCTTTTCAACTGCTTTTTTTCCAGCTTTATTGAGATATAGTTGACATATAATGTGTAACTTTAAGGCATACAACATTTTTTGCACATCTGAGGAAACATTTTGAAAAGGAAAAGATTACCATGACCAATTTCCAATTTCTCAGATTTTGTTTTTCAATAGTCCTTTCTTCTTTTCTGTTTTTTCCTGTTTTTATTCGAGAATATATCCATTACATCTGCAATCAGCTTTTGTTCATGGTCACTATTGAAAAATTAATCACTGTTCAGGTTTTACCCAATAAAAAGTTAATTGCTCACATTTCCCAACTCTAACAGGATTTTTGTATTATTTAAGAATCTTTAAACCAGGAAAAAAGGCTTAAAATTCCCCTAAGCATTAAAAACTAAATTAAATTTAGAAGTAAATTGTGGCTAGGCTTGGCAGATGTTCCCTGAGTAAAAATCCTCACATCATAAAGATAAGGGGATATTGGGCCGTTAAGGCTAGTTCTGTTCCTGTTCACCCTGGGTGTTTACCCATTTACAGAGTATTTCTGGAAGCATTTACACATCATTAGCTTATTTGCTTGTTTACCAGTATCCAAAGCTGTTTCTTCTCCTTCACATTAGTGCATTTTAAAGGATGTATTCTAGTGTTGTTCTTTTTGAATAACTTAGAGAATACATAAACTAAACCACCACTGGCTGGATGAGAGAGGGTATTTTTGATACTTCATATTTCTCTGTTTTTAAACTTCCATTTGTCCATGGTTCTGTTAAAAGCTGTTATAATAAAGCGACAGTAAATAAGCTTGTAACTCAAGTTTCAACAAATTAGCACAGTTTGTTTTGATTTCAGGTTCACTGATTATGTCAGTGGAAGTTTCTTCTAACTTCAGAAATGCTTTAATACCTTTTGTGGAGCAAATGCACTGCCCAGACTAAACTTATTTCTGTCCCTGGCCTTTATGTTCGTATCTGAAGCCCTTGGGAGCATTGGGTCTCCGGATCTCACTCTGGAGTGAGACTTTTCTCAGTTTAACTACTCATTTAGGGGTCAGTGCAGTGCACCTTAATTGGTAAAGGGTGGCAAATGTCTTGAGCAGATTAACGTTTGGCTTCTTTGGGCATTTGTTTTGCTACTGATATGTCCTGAATTTTACTTACTTTTTCCCCTGGACTCACAACTTCATATTTTGAATAAAGCATGGCTGCGTTCATTTTATTTATCTGCTTATCTCCATAACTAAATTACAAAGCAATAAATTACTGTATAAAATGCCTTCATGCTCAGCAATGAGAGAACCATGTTAGTAAGTGGCTTGCTAGCTAGCATGAAAGATAGTATGAACTTGCAGCAGATGAACACTGCACTAACAACTATCCTTTACATAATAAGCTTTCTAGATCTGGGATGATTTAGTGATTACAAAGCACTCACATGACTGCTGCTGCAGCTACTAACTACTACTATTTGTAATAACAGTAAATAATTAGAAAAATATTTAAATAATCTGTAAGTGTACCTGTTTAGTCACCATGCTAAATGATTTTCATGCATTGTATCATTTGATATTTACCAAAACCCTACATACAATCATTATGTAATGTTATTTATTAAAATAGAATCATAATGCACCAAAATATATTATTATTCTCCCCGACTGTAAATATGTGAAATTGATACTAAATAGAGGTTGAAAGTTTGTATAAAATTCACATAGTTAGTAATGGAGAGTGATGGAGAGAGGATATGGACCCAAGTCTCAGTGGATCTAAAGCCGTGCTTCGGAGCACAGATGTAGGTAGAGCACATGCTAAATATGGATGCAGCAACCCCACAGCCTCCTTCCTAAGACCTTCTGTGGAACTTACCAAGTGCCATAGTTGAAGGTATCATTGTATTTACTTACTGACTTATTTACTTACTTACTTACTTTTTGGTCTCCACATGAGAAGACATCTTAGTGGGGATAAAGATGTATCTGGTAAATAAAAACAGCTATTACAGAAATAATGATGTACTAGAGAACTCGGTTAGTCCTAGTTTTGCTCCCACCTGACCTTTTATGTAATTATCCTTATTTCCTCTTAGGCTTGTACAGTTTAAGTTTGGGACACACTAAGTCAGTCTTGGGGAATGCAGGGAAACTTGGTCTCCTTTCTCATCTATGGAAATTGTAGATCTATGGCTTGCCATTCGTTTTTCCCTTGACACCACTTTCATATTTTCTTGCCTAAATCATTGTGTTACTGGTCCCCACACCATCCTCAGGTTCAGTGATTTGCAAGAACTCAGAAAAGCTGCCATACTCATGGTTACAGTATATTACGTGAAGGATACAGGCTAACATCAGCAAAGGGAAAATTTGGATAAGGAAGAGTCCAGGAAGGACCAAGTTCAAGTTTCAGTTATCTTCTACAAGTGGAATTGTATGGACAGTGCTTAATTCTTCTAGTAGCAGTATGTGAACTTTCATCTCTTATGGGGGTTTGGTAGAAAATTTTGACATATGAATTCTTACATATTTGATTTTGTCTATTTTAGTTTATCTAGTTCTCAATCCCATGCCTGTTCTTTTCTTTTTAAATTTTTGACTGTGAGGTGGTAATTTTTCTTAGGATTTTGTTTATATGCATTCTTTTATGGTTTGATTTGAGAGAAGATCCTACAGAATATATATATATATATATATAATGTATATATATTATATATGTTATATATAATATGTGTATAATATATACATACATTATGTATATGTTATGTATAATATGCATGTATGTATATGTTTATATAATATATATATAATATATAAACATCTTTTGCAGGACCATATTTATGAAAATGAGATTTCTCCAATGACATGAATAGCATAAAAAAATCTTACTATAAATTTGCCTTTGGACTGGTTTGTTATTTTGAGTTCTCAATTTATTGTCCCAACCTTTCTTTTAGAGTTCCCTCCTTAGCCAGGTATTTGGATTCATCCCTTTATTCTTTGTGCAACATGCTACCATCAAGATAGAAGCTATAGTGTCTTTAATTCAGAAGAAATCTGCAAGGGTAGAAGCTGGCTTTGAGATGCTTTACTTTCAAACTGTATTGGAAATACATTTAAATATGTGATTATCTTTGTCATTTTCACAATGACGATTTGATTCTGTAACATCTTACAATGGTTTGTGTAATTGGTATATATGTTGTCATTATCATTATAAATCTATGGATTTTAACATATTTTATGTGATTCAATTCATTGCTACCATTTTCCTTACAGATGTCTGATTATCCCATAGTTGGCCCACAGTAATTTATTTAAGGTGACTCCTGGGTCTTAAACATGATCCTAGTAGTCTTTGGTAGTTTCCTTTCCTTCTGTTACCCCAAGATGTTCTCAGCTCATTTTATGTAATTTCTTCCCTAACTAAGAATCAGCCATTTCTCCAGAGGAACCATAAATCGTCATCTAGATACTACCGATTCCGTTTGCATCAAATAAGTCATTGGTTTTATTTTACTTTTATTTTTTTATTGTTTTTAGATATTACTATTTTGAATTTAATTTGTTTTAAAATTTTATAAATTATATGGTTATAAAAGCAAATCTAAAAAAACACAGGTATATTTTAAAAAGGCTAACTTCTAAATATGTTCTCTCCATCTATCTTGTTCATTCTCTTTCCTATTGGTTATACTCATTTTGTTTCATGTACAGACTTCTTTTGATTCTCTAATACATTTAAACATAAAACTACTTCTCTTTTTGATAAATTTTAGCCTTCCATACAAATTTTATACACTTAGCTTTTTTATCCAGCAACATATTCTGAATATACTCTACTACAATATATGGAGAGATTCCTCTTTTTTTCCCCTCTTTTTACCTACTACTTTGTGATATGCTTTTGCCATAATTTATGCAACTAGACCACCATTGATTAACATTGGGATAGTTAGGGGGTTTTACAAATGAAAAATTTCTCAGTAATACATGGATTTTTTGCATATTATGTGGCACTTTGTTTCATTTGATAGAATTATTCTGAGTACATAATCTACTCTAATGCAAGAAATAAGAGCTTAATTGTGGTAGTGATGAACACATCCATCATGCATCTGAGAAAACTCAGAGAAACTCAGAGAAACTTGTCTAAGGCTATACAGTTGGTGTTTAATTCTAGAACCAGAACCAATTATTTGTGGCTTCAAAATGCATTCAGTTAATTTTTAACATAATAGATGACATTTTGTAAAGAATAAGAACTGAATTGATATTCTACCAATCACACCATGACAGACAGCTGCAATTATAGCTGGCAATTCAGCTTAGACATTTGAATGCACATGCGTATATTTATTCCCATAGAAGTTGCTAAGACTAACATCAAAGCTCTGAGCTTTGTGTAGATCCCATTCATCTTGTCTTAGGACCCAGAAATTCTATCAAAACTATGCATCACAGGCACATGCAAAATCAGTAGGAAAGCAGATTTGGAGGGGAAGGGAAAAGCTTAGGGTTTTCTCTTGTCAAAAAGTGCTTGACTGATTTCAAGCTTCTTTGTAAAAACAACAACAACAGCAACAACAAAACTCTCAAGTGTTAACCTCTGATAATAGATCAGAATAATAGAAAATACACTTTGTGCTCTCTAACCTCAGTCTCTGTTCTCTCTTGAAAGAGTAAGATTAATTATGATCTACTTGGCGGTTTGTTTCCCTAAAATTTTGGCTCTCTTGGTCAGTTTACAGGGAAACATATTAACCTATGTAAAATGTCCTTCAAAGCTCTATCTGCCACGAGAAGGATTTTAGTTGAATAGAAACAGATAAACCAAGGAATAGAAAACATATATGTGACCTTTAGCTTATTTTCTATATACATTCCATTAGGTAGAAAGCAGAAATATTTGAAATAGATCTTCTTTTGAATCGTGGTATTTTACTGACTGGTGATTTTAATAACCTTGATATTGGTTTGCTTTTTTCTAGTATCATAGGATTATGGAGAGTTTGCAATGATCAGAAATTCTGATTCCTGCCACCAGGAATCTGTTTCCTCCTCTCTCTCATATTTTCTTCTATAAATACTTTTGTCGTTTGCTCCAAGTGATGATGAAGTCAGGTTTCCATTAAAGTGCTGTTGTTCATGCAGTTATTTTATCCACTGAAATTTATTTTACCTTAGCCATTGAATATTATTTTATTTCAATAGATAGTACCCAGATAGCAGCTTTGGATTATTATATTGTTTACATTCCCTGGAGGAATCATTCCTGCTAAAAGTTCTTTGTCTACTTGATAAAAAGTTCCATACGATATACAATATATCTATATCCCCAAATAATGGCAGATGGAAACTATTTGTTGATATGCACTATCAACTATTTGCTGATAAATATCTGTCAAGTACTCATCGGAATTCAGAGTTTTTCTTGTTCCATATCTTAACCTGTGGCTTTAGGCCTTGAACCATTTATTAGTCTCCATTCTCCAGCTCTGACCCTAATAATTGCATTTTTGAGCAAAAGATAGGATATAATCAATGGGGCACCATATTAAAGTGGCTATAATCATCATTATAAAGTTAATTTCAGAAGTATATCTGGCATAATAAATTCTACAGATCTTACAAATCTTCTCATTCCCTTATTTATTAGTTACTAATTGCTGTGGACTTAATTATGTACTTCCAAAATTCATGTATTGAAGCCCTAATGCCTAATGTGACAGTATTTGGAAATGGGGACTTTGAGAAATAATTAGGATTATATGAGGTCATGAAGATGGGGCTCTCATGATTGGATGGTGATCTTCTAAGGGACACCAGAGAACTTCTCCTCTATTCCCACCATGTGAGGACACAGTGAGAACGTGGCTGTCTACAAGTCAGAGAGCCTTCAGAACCCAACCATACTGGAACCTTGATTTCAGACTTCTAGCTTCCAGAACAGTGAGAAATAAATTTCTGTTGTTTAAACAACCCAGTCTATGGTATTTTGTTATGACAGCCCAAGGTGAGTAAGACACGTATTAAGCAGCTGTATTAAATGGTTCCTAGGTGCTTTGCGTTTGGTTATGTGTTGCAGATCTTGGTCCCTAGGCTTATATTATCACGTAGCTCATAATCTCAGTCCATCTCTTTCATAATCTTTCCAGAAAATATTGCAAGGTGATCTCTAATATTTTTATTTTTCTTTCTTGAGTCACACACTCCTCTCTCTAAGATGATATAATATTCTGATGATTTTTATCTAGTTTATGAGTTCACCTATGATTTGTTAGCATAGGAAGAGGATACACACACTCATAGTCCATAATGACTGAGAATGAAGGAGGTTGGTTTTTCTTATAAGTTAACTACAGGTAGTAAAAACAGAGCTCAACCTCTTATGGTGTGTTCTGTCTCTCTCTCTCTCTCTGTCTCTCTGTCTCTCTCTCTCTCTCTCTCTCTCTCCAATACACACACACACACACACACACACACACACACATGGAATGATATATTAAGCTATATAGCTTAGTTCCTGACTACTTTTCAGAAATGTAAAAGAAAATTTGCCTGAGGAGGTTAATTTTAATCTGGCATTGAATAGTAAATAAGATTTGGCCAAGTAAAATGAAAGAGGTGGCTTATGAGAAGCTAGAAGTTTCCAAATAACACTGGATTCTGACTATATCCACACATTCCCATATGTAGAAAACATATTCATCTCCATTGAAATATGATCTACCATGACTTAGGTCATAATTGCCCCATGAAATATAATTCTTCCGACAACTAACAGTGGCCATTCTATCAGCTAAAGATTTCCAATAAAAGATGATCTCTGCCCCTAGGACTTGTACTTAAGAGAATGATTCCTAACATTACCTCACGCTAAAAGTACCATTATGGTTCCATATGAATTTTAGGATTGCTTGTTCTAATTTCGAGAAGAATGCTGGTGCAATTTTGATTGGGATTGCATTGAATGTGTAGATAGCTTTGGGTAGTATTGACATTTTGACAATATTTATTTTTCCAATCCATGAGCAGGGAATGTCTTTCCATTTCTTTAAGTCTTCTTCAATTACCTTCATAAGCTTTCTATAGTTTTCAGCATACAGATCCTTTACATCTTTGGTTAGATTTATTCCTAGGTATTTTATGCTTCTTGGTGCAATTGTGAATGGGATCATTTTCTTTATTTGTCTTTCTGTTGCTTCATTGTTAGTGTATAAGAATGCAACTGATTTCTGTACATTGATTTTGTATCCTGCAACTTTGCTGAATTCATGTATCAGTTCTAGCAGACTTTTGGTGGAGTCTATCGGATTTTCCATGTATAATATCATGTCATCTGCAAAAAGCGAAAGCTTGACTTCATCTTTGCCAATTTTGATGCCTTTGATTTCCTTTTGTTGTCTGATTGCTGATGCTAGAACTTCCAGCACTATGTTAAACAACAGCGGTGAGAGTGGGCATCCCTGTCGTGTTCCTGATCTCAGGGAAAAAGCTCTCGGTTTTTCCCCGTTGAGGATGATGTTAGCTGTGGGCTTTTCATAAATGGCTTTTATGATCTTTAAGTATGTTCCTTCTATCCCGACTTTCTCAAGGGTTTTTATTAAGAAAGGGTGCTGGATTTTGTCAAAGGCCTTTTCTGCATCGATTGACAGGATCATATGGTTCTTCTCTTTTTTTTTGTTAATGTGATGGATCACGTTGATTGATTTGCGAATGTTGAACCAGCCCTGCATCCCAGGAATGAATCCCACTTGATCATGGTGAATAATTCTTTTTATATGCTGTTGAATTCGATTTGCTAGTATCTTATTGAGAATTTTTGCATCCATATTCATCAGGGATATTGGCCTGTAGTTCTCTTTTTTTACTGGGTCTCTGTCTGGTTTAGGAATCAAAGCAGAAAACATGAATAGACACTTCTCTAAAGAAGACATCCAGATGGCCAACAGGCACATGAAAAGATGTTCAGCGTCGCTCCTTATCAGGGAAATACAAATCAAAACCACACTCAGGTATCACCTCACGCCAGTCAGAGTGGCCAAAATGAACAAATCAGGAGACTATAGATGCTGGAGAGGATGTGGAGAAACGGGAACCCTCTTGCACTGTTGGTGGGAATGCAAATTGGTGCAGCCGCTCTGGAAAGCAGTGTGGAGGTTCCTCAGAAAATTAAAAATAGACCTACCCTATGACCCAGCAATAGCACTGCTAGGAATTTACCCAAGGGATACAGGAGTACTGATGCATAGGGGCACTTGTACCCCAATGTTCATAGCAGCACTCTCAACAATAGCCAAATTATGGAAAGAGCCTAAATGTCCATCAACTGATGAATGGATAAAGAAATTGTGGTTTATATACACAATGGAATACTATGTGGCAATGAGAAAAAATGAAATATGGCCCTTTGTAGCAACGTGGATGGAACTGGAGAGTGTAATGCTAAGTGAAATAAGCCATACAGAGAAAGACAGATACCATATGGTTTCACTCTTATGTGGATCCTGAGAAACTTAACAGGAACCCATGGGGGAGGGGAAGGAAAAAAAAAAAAGAGGTTAGAGTGGGAGAGAGCCAAAGCATAAGAGACTGTTAAAAACTGAGAACAAACTGAGGGTTGATGGGGGGTGGGAGGGAGGGGAGGGTGGGTGATGGGTATTGAGGAGGGCACCTTTTGGGATGAGCACTGGGTGTTGTATGGAAACCAATTTGTCAATAAATTTCATAAAAAAAAAAGAATAAATAAAAAAATAATACGACACGAAAAAAAAAATAAAAAAAAAATAAAAAATAAAAAATAAATAAAAGTACCATTATGGCCACACAACCATATCTGGTACTCAATGAGAACAAAATCACCCACCTTTAATAAATCAGAATCAGAAAATTCCATTCACACAGGTGATCTTATCTACTCAACAATTTGAATTTTGTTATTAGTCCATTTGGGCTGCTATAACAAAATACCACAGACAGGGTAGCTTGTAAACAACAGAAAATCATTTCTTATAGTCTGGTGGCTAGAGTCCAAAATTAGGATGTCAACTGGATTCGGTATCTAGTGAGGGGCTGCTATTTGGTTCATAGATGGCTCATAAGTGTAACTAACATCTGTCAACAAATTATTAACTTAAGTTTCTGGGGGTCAGAAATCCAGAGTTGGTTTTATAAAGGTACATTCAGAGCTCTTTGCTCTAAAAGTGCTAGGAGAGAATCAGTTTCCTGCCTTTTCTAGTTTCCATAGGCTACCTGCACTCCTTGCTTTGTAGCATTTACCTCCATTTTCAAAGAACATTACTCTAACTTTTGTATCCCTCTATCTCCTCTGTAATTCTGAGCTTCCTGTATTTTTCCTATAAGGACCTTTGTGGTTACATTGGAACTACCCAAATAATCTCTCCATCTCATGAACCTTAACTTGATCCATATACAAAATCTTTTTTGCCATGCAAGGTAATGTATTTGAGGGTTCTGTGGATTAGAATGTGGACATCTTTAGGGACCTATCATTCTGTCAAGCATAGTACCTTATCTTCTTTCCAGGTAAGCACAAATAATAGCTTTACCAAATGGCTGGTCTCATCATAACATGGAAAGTAGACCAGACTAGGCTAGAATATTGTTCTATACTTGAAACAGTTCACTGTCCTTATTCTGGGACTCAGGCTGATGAAGCACCTGCTATCTGAAATATTACCAATGGCATTGGCAGAGAAAAATAGAGCTCTAGGTAATTTTTTTACTAGAAACAAAGATCCCAGAAGGAATGCATGTTACTTTGATAAAAAATTTATTGACCATGATGTGTCTTCTAGCGCTAAAGTATGATCTTAACATGTATTCAGAAGGGAAAACCAAAAATAAATGTCAAACCTCAGTATCCACCATCCCACAGAAATACTTTATTCTTCAACAAATATGGTTCATTCTTAGTACACCTTTAAGATCACCTAATTTTCAGGTCATAGGCTTTTTTTCTATGTGTCTTTATAGAAAATTGTCTGGGACAAATATTTTCTGTGTATTTGCCTAAACATAAATGTTTTTATCTATTAGAAAAAAATACTAGATATAATATTTTCAGGATATAGTTCAAGCAAATATCTGTTCATTTTGTTAAATATCTTCTTCCTTCAGAAGAAGTTTTCATATCTGCTGTCAGCACTTATCTACTTTTTATTGATAAGCATGTGGAGAACAAAGGCATTAATGACTACACAAGAGATATGAACTCTTCTTGCTGACTCTTCACCTGAAACTCCTTACAATGCCTACTTTATTTCTGGTAGGCGAAGTTCCTCTAAGAATTTTTTTTAAAAAGTATTGCTTGCTAAAACCAACTAAGCCCAAATTACAATTCTTCCTTAAATCTTTTGGTGACTATAGCAGTTATCCTCAGCCATTCTCAACCTTAATTCCAGTCTTTTTTATGATCATTTTCAAAATGTTCAGTTCTTTATCCACTCACAAGAAAATACATTCTCTTCCCTCTTCACTGTTTCTAAAGGTAGAAACAGAGTCCTAAGCCTTCCTTCTATCCTGCCTGCCCCCTGCCTTGTCCTGCTGCACAGTGTGTTCAATATAACTAGACCACTCAGTTTCCACTGCATTAGACTTCCAACAACAACAATAAAGTAGTTATCATTTGTGTACAGTCAGAAAAAAACGAGGTTTATTCAGTACAAAGCAAATGCTTCATACAGTGAAGCACACATATCTTTTACCTAATATAAGACTTCTCAGTCTTAGCTAACATTTTGTTCCAGAAAACTCATGGTTGTGGGAGGCTGAACTGTGCCTTGTAGGATTTTTAGCAGCATACCTGCCTTCTACCCACTAGATGCCAGTAGCATCGTCCTGCTTGTGACATCATATCTTTAGACTTTGCCAAATAACCCTGCAGGAAGAGAGGCAAAATCACTTCTGATTGAGAGCCAGTGACCCAGTAGCTGTTGTGTCCTTTCCCATCCTGTTAAACAAGTCAGACTTCTAAAAAATACTGTATTGACCTCATTTGTAAATAAAAACACTCCTAACATTCTACCACTGCAACAATGCATTAAATTGAAATGTAACTAGCAAATCTTAGAGCATATGGGGAGGAGGTAAGCTTTAATTGAGTGCTTGCATATGGATGAAAAAATTAATTAAAACTGCAGTAGTGTGTCATTAAAAGCTCTCTGACATGTTAAATCACTGAGACTGTTCCTAAGGAAGGTGAAGGTAAGATGTCTTTGCTAATCCTTTGGTATATAAGGCCACGCTTAGAGATTTGCTTCGCTTCTTCCTCTGTTTCAGATTGTTTTCCTGGAGCTCATTAAACACTCTTCTGACTGCCTTCATAAACACTAGTCGGGTTATTTTATTTATTTTAATAATCAACTCATCCTGTTTTCCTTGAGCTCTCTCATGCTCAGCACCATATTAAGTTCTGTCTGCCCTCCTAATTTCCCCGTCAATTTCTGATAGATTTAGCATGCCTGCAATTTGTGAAGCTAAACATTTGGGAGAGTAAAAAAGGGAAGATGATCAAAACTGCATATATAAATATTTAGATATTGAACCTGCTTGGAAAAGCTGCAGCCGTCTTAAAAGGGCACAACCAAAGAAGCTAACATACAGAAGCTCCAGGCATGTGTGCCCTTATACAGACACATTAGACACGTGTATCCTGGAAGACCCTAGCCAACAGCTAGAATTCAGGATCTTAACTCCCCAGTTTAGCTTTAATTATTGTGGATTTCAGACTTGAAGTTATTCATGTTCCTCTTCTGGGAACATTGGTCATAATGTGGAGAGGGTGGAAAGAGTTAACAATAATAAGAAACACAGTGTTTGCCATTGAGATGTTTATACTTCAGATAGTATGAGAGATATTTAGCTTTTAATTTTCATTATCAGGACTAACACATCTACTTAATTTTAATTTGTGCTTCTGTTCAATCCATGCCCTACGACCTATTTGTGTCATTCTAACCAAGGACTTTAGGCATGTATATTATTTTATTATAGATTACCATTTTTGCAAGGTTCTTGTTTTCATCCAAAACGTATGTCTCCTTTCTTTTTTGCTCATAATTTCTATAGTAACCTCTAAAGGACAAAATTTAAATACCACTATGGAATTATCTTTCTCATCCATAGTTTTTATGGAGCCTGCTATATAGTTTGATGATCTTATTATGTTGATAGTGATAATAAATCTAAATATTACTAAGAATTGATTATTTACTATACACTTTTCTTTATACTTGTATGTATTAAAATTTTAATCCTTTAAAAAATTCTAGAAAGTAATAATTATTCCTCAAATACAAATGAAAAAAATTAGGCAAGGGAATGTTAAGTAATGTGTACAACAGTGAATAAGTGGTGGAGACAGGATTCAAATTCAGGCAGCCTAACTCCTGAGTCAGTGCTCCTGAGTTAGGAATAGAGTTGAGGTTGGGGAACCTGCTTGTCATCTGA
This sequence comes from Lynx canadensis, assembly GCF_007474595.2. Classification (NCBI taxonomy): domain Eukaryota; kingdom Metazoa; phylum Chordata; class Mammalia; order Carnivora; family Felidae; genus Lynx; species Lynx canadensis. The sequence continues at coordinate 96,727,189 of NC_044305.1, forward strand.
GACCTTATTTTTGCATAATTGTGGAGGTATTTCTAATACCTAGATTATACATTCAGATTTAAGCCAGAATTTGGCAATACTTGGGATTAAGTAATTTTTTTTTTTTTTTTAATTGTGAGCTGGTAAGTTTGGCAGGATGTGAAGGAGCAGTTAAAGCAAGGCCAAGTTTATCAGGATGCAAAGTTTAGTGTTTTTAGGTACTTCATTACATTTGATTTGCATATTAGAGGAGAGGGGTATATACTTGAGGATGATAGAAATAGTGATAATAGGGGCGCCTGGGTGGCGCAGTCGGTTAAGCGTCCGACTTCAGCCAGGTCACGATCTCGCAGTCTGTGAGTTTGAGCCCCGTGTCGGGCTCTGGGCTGATGGCTCAGAGCCTGGAGCCTGTTTCCGATTCTGTGTCTCCCTCTCTCCCTGCCCCTCCCCCGTTCATGCTCTGTCTCTCTCTGTCCCAAAAATAAATAAACATTGAAAAAAAAAATTAAAAAAAAAAAAAAAAGAAATAGTGATAATAGCAAAACGTTATTAACATGTTTTACACTTTGCAGAACACTCACATATATAATCTTACTAAGCTTATTTTTGCTATACACTTGTGACACCTGTTTTAAAGGAAAAAAAAATTCAGACACCAGGTTTATGACTTCATTAAGATTCACAACTACGGAATTCTACCACATTATGTAATAATGGTGGGATTTTTTTATTCACTAATTTATGTTTATTTCCCTAAAATTCCTTCCCTCCTCAGACACATCTGCCCAACCCCCCCACACATGTACATGCTCACCTCTCCCCTCCACACATGTGCACATATTCACATCCCCCCACATGCCTATGCTCACCTCTCCCCTCCACACACGTGTACATATTCACATCCCCCACACACACGCGCACATGTTCACCTCTCCCCTCCACACACACGCACATATTCACATCCCCCCACGTGCCTATGCTCACCTCTCCTCTCCACACAGGTGAACATATTCACATCCCCCCCACATGCACATGTTCACCTCTCCCCTCCACACACATGCCCATATTCACATCCCCCCACATGCCTATGCTCACCTCTCCCCTCCACACACGTGTACATATTCACACCCCCCCACACATGCACATGCTCACATTTCACATACACAATTCCTGCTGGATACCTCTCTTTTCTCTTAGATTCCCAGCATTCGTAGAATACATTTATAGGTCTTCCTCAGCCAACAAACAAACATTTAGCTCCCCAATGATTCTGGCTCCTTTCTGTTTTACTCCCATAAGGCCTAGGCTAGGAAATTGCTGAAAATGAATGTTTGGGTAATAGATTCTTTAGTAGCAATATTCAAAGATAAGTTTAGTCAAAACAGTAGTCAAAATAATCTGGAAGTATATTGTGAAAATGTCTGAAACTTTCATACAGTCAATATATTGGCACTCTTTCCTTTTAAGACTCTTGGGGCAGGGGGCAGGGGAAGGGAACAGAAGAAAAGGGAAGGCGAGAGATTCCTATTATGGTAAATTGAAATGCCGCAGCTAACAACAACAACATGAAGTCTTAGCCCATTACCCTTTGGAACATGAAGTGCATTTTCTGGTGATTTTAAATGTCATTCTAGTAAGGGTTGCTTGATTAAAGTGAAGGGAAGTAAATCAGGGCCAGGCCAGGATGAAGACAGAACTACAAATCTGGAAGTAGAACCTCACAGAAGTCCATTCTTTTTCAAAACACAAAGACTATCTTCCAGGATCACCAAACCTTGAATTACAAATCATTTGTCCAGTTCCAGTGCTGTTATTAGTATCGTTATTATCAGTATCAAGTAAGATGCACTCACCTCTCTTGGCTATTCTGTACCCCTCAGAATTTACATATCACATTTTTCAATCAAATGGCTCAGGTGAAATGTTATTTGGTTGCACCTAGCCACTTTCTCTCCTTTACTTCTAGGACTCAGCACAGATTTGTTGCTGCCATGATGCCAAGAGCTACAAAGGGAGAGACTAATCCTACCCCATCTTTTCTATCCTGTTCACAGCTGGAGAGGCATCACCATGTCAGCTGCATTGGATTTCCAACACTCTTAAACCCTTCCCACAAAAACCTCTACACTCCAGAAATATTCCTGCATGCCATAATTCAATGTGTGAAAGTAGTCAAATTCAAGGAAATCTGAAATAGTACCTTGGCATCAAGAAATGTGGCTACTTTGCAATTTTGGAAGGTTTTTACAAATGCATTTGAATGAGACCTTGCATCAAGTTTGTCACATATACTATGCATTCACATTTAAAAACAAAAGAAATTACATTTGATAAGTTAAATACAGGAATATGCAGTGAAATTGTCCAGGCTTATAGAAGAGGCTCAGTCAGAAGTCAGATATCCAGAACTCAGAAAATAGAAGACCAGCTGAGTCTGGAGTCATCAGACTATCAAGATTTTGAATCAGACAAACCTAGTATTGAAGACTGCATGTTATGTGATGCAGTTTGAGATTATTACTTTTAGTTTTGGCAAACATAAAAATTAGTTCACATGGTCTGTAAAGAGAGAAATAGGACAAATACTAATTTTAGGAACTAAGTCCTCAGGCAGTTCTTTAAAATTTTTTTTCCTTTTTTTTTCAACGTTTTTATTTATTTTTGGGACAGAGAGAGACAGAGCATGAACGGGGGAGGGGCAGAGAGAGAGGGAGACACAGAATCGGAAACAGGCTCCAGGCTCCGAGCCATCAGCCCAGAGCCTGACGCAGGGCTCAAACTCACGGACCGCGAGATCGTGACCTGGCTGAAGTCGGACGCTTAACCGACTGCGCCACCCAGGCGCCCCAAGTCCTCAGGCAGTTCTAATGAGATGCAGCTTATATTATTGATTAGGTATAATAAGATTGTGAAAGAATATGGCTATGTCCTAAACCTTAATTTCAAAAAGTATATTCTTTAAAAATAATCTAGTGTCTTGTGAAAAACACATACCAGGGTCACTCAAGTTGGGGGATATTTGCTCTGGTAAATGATTAAAAATAATAGATTGTCTACTATTTTTTGTTCTCTCTCCCTTTCCTACCATTGCTGTCTGCTCTAGTCAGAGTCCTGATTTCAGAGCTCAGCAGGGAAAACAAGCCACAATTCCTATTGTCACAAAACTCCTAAATCCCTGTATTTGTGTGTGTGTGTGTGTGTTTATATTTGCCAACCTCCTGTCATTTTTTCAAGACTGGTGACCAGAGAGAATTCATTCTTTGTTGTTTCTTCTTCTTCTTCTTCTTCTTCTTCTTCTTCTTTCTTCTTTCTTCTTTCTTCTTTCTTCTTTCTTCTTTCTTCTTTCTTCTTCTTCTTTCTTCTTCTTTCTTCTTCTTTCTTCTTCTTCTTTCTTCTTTCTTCTTTCTTCTTCCTCTCCTTCCACTCCTTCTCCTCCCCCTTCTCCTCCCTCCTCCTCCTCCTTCTTCTTCTTCCCCAGCCAGTGAGGAAGATGTCCATGTCTCTATTTTTGCAAGCAACCCCCAGACTCTGAGCTATTCTTTTAGCAACCTTCACTCTCCTTGATTTGAGTATGCGAAAGCGTATCTTTCCCTATCTCTTCTCTTGGGAGAGGCAAAAGGCGAAAGAAGTATATAGTCCTATAAATTTCTTTCAAAGTAGTTTTCTTTTTTCACTTCATCTGGAGGTGTATCGGGTGATAGTCAAGCCACTAGTTACAGCTTTTCTTATGTACCATGAGACTTGAATGTATATTTATTTAGAATATACAGCATGCTGGTTTTAGCTCTGAAACATTAACTGAAAATTAGCTTTGAAAATTTATCTGAAACTCTAAGAGGAAAAAAAATCACAAAGTCTGGTTGCTTTAGTTTAAAATCATCCATCCATGTCCTAATATTTCCATTTACTTTAGATTTTCTGCTTCTGCATGATTGAGAGTTACTCCAATTAAGGTGCTTTTCATCTTCAGAGTCTTTTACAAACAGTCATTAATTACAGCTACGCATGTAGTCAGGTAATGATTTGGGATCTCTCAGGGGCTTCCTGATTTATGTTTCAAAGGACATGATGATTAGCAATCCTTCCTTCTAGGAGGAAGGCATAGAAGGTGACTCTTGCCTAAGACTGTGTGCCAGCGACAAATTAGCTTGTGTCAAATACATAGATTTAAAGACTTTTTTTCCTCTCTTCTTTCTATGCTTTCATCCATCCTCCTGTTCTTCATTCCTTCCTTCCTTCCTTCTTTTCTCTCTATTCTTAATTACACAGGATGCCAGAGAGTGGTTTGAGTTTCTCCTCTTCCAGGAGTAAAGTGAACATCTCTCAGATTTCGTAGCATGAACGTGAAAGTACAAGCAATTTGTGTCTCTTCTTACTCAGAGCCTACACTTGTGGGGCCAGAAAGGAAATGTAAGGACTTCAATAAAAGCAGCTGCTTTTACATCCAGATATTCCCTTAATCCTTATACGCCTGCTTCAGGATGTTATTACTTTTGCACCATGAATAGTTGTAGGAACCATTGTGCTATCTCAGTTTATAACTAGCTAATCACAAAGTCTCATATGGAACCCTTTAAATTTGTCCAAAGCAAAATACAGATAATTGATAATCCTAGTGGAGATTATTTCTTAAGAAATCTGATTTAATGTTTCTGGTGAATGTTTCAAAACTAGTATGGTCACCATGGAAAATTCAGGGGACACAACCAATTTAAAACAGCAGCCCCAGGGTGTGCCAACATAGAGGGCAGTCAACCATCATGACATAAAACCAAATATTTATGTAAATCACTCTGTAAATGTTTTATGAGAACTGTAGAGTATTGTCATTTGAATTTTAAATTACCATATCAAAAGTAAAGTGATCAAGTGATACAGTTGTTTATTTATTGCTTAGATCTGGGCATCTTGAACCTACAAAAACCTTCATCTTGGTGCCAATGAAACTAAAACAGATTTAGGAATACATTTGGCACCCCTTCTCTGACCATGACTCTCATCCCCAAGTCCTGCTTCTCTAGCCCCAGCCATCACAGCATTGCAAATCTACTAGTCTGATGTATGCACTTAGTAAGAATTAATTAAGAAATATTAAAGAACATTCAGGTTATTCAAGTAGGTATGAAATCACATTTCACCATCTTAAGATAGATACATGAAGGAATTTGACTATCCAAACTTGCAAATCCTAGCCCCCATCATTTATTTTACACACACACACACACACACACACACACACACACACACACACAGAGTCAGTGGAAATGATTTGACATTTCTCAATCCTGAATTTTCTTCTTTATAAAATGGGAATCACTATTTTATAGATTTGGAAATTAAATTGATAATGTAATTGACCTGTAACTACTGTAACTGACATGGTAGATATTATTTCAATAAAATTGTAGCAGATAGGGAATTTTCTTTCTAATTCAAGTTATAAAATATAGCTCTTTCTCCAGAATTATGATTTTAAATTGGGGTTTATAAGGAGAGTATTTATACACGTATCTATTTATTTAATGTGTTTTCAATTCACAATTTGGATCAGGCCAAAACACTGAAATATGAATGGCCAATACACATATTGTTGCAGGATTTTTTTTTTTTTTTACCTCAATAGCCTTGGTTTATTGTCTCACCATTTCAAAGGATGGAGAGGTGGACACAGAATAAAATGAGTAGCAGGCAAAAGTTTATTAGAGTATAAGATCAGAAAGTAAGAATAGTATGAAAGTTCTCTTTACAGAGAGGGGGCGTTGGAAAGTGAACACCCTTGGCTATAGGCAAAAGCCTTTTTTATAAGGTTTTGGTCAGTCCCCCCATCCCTTCTCCCTTGTTTCTTCTCAGGTCCTACCCTTATTGGCTAAGGTGCTGGGATGTTCATGTCTGACTGGCTCTCTTCCATTGTGGGAGGAGTCAGACTATGGTCATACTGTCCCTCCTATAACATACATTTTATGGTTTATGTATTGAAGTTAAGTATTTTGACTGTCAAATTCCTGAGGAAAACCTGAAGGGGAGCAGATGGTATCTGTTATATTCTTAAGAGGAATCTTAAGCCCAAGGAATCTTAATGCTGAGACACTCCCAGCATTGTTTTAAAATACATGTTTTTCCCATCCAGGGACATCAGGTCCTAACCTTTCTCTCTCTGCCTGTTTTATCCTATCTTTCCTTATCATAATATGAGAAAAAGTTCAAACATATTTGTGGTTAAATGCAAATTAACTACAAAGTGGATTTTATATTTATAAATATAGTATTTATTATTGGTTAATGTGTAAGAAATTGACAATCTCATTTTCTTCCTAGGCAGTGCAAGGTGGTAGTAGCTTCCAATAAGATAATTTGACTCTATTGAGTGCTTGAAAAATGCCCATTCCTTTTAATTCCCCATCTCTAGTAATTTATTCTTAGAAGAAAAATTGTGTCTGTACAAATATTTATATAAAACAATCAGAAATTATATGAACATCCAGTGATAGTGAATATTGACTGACTAACGGCTATATTCCAACAAAGCATAGAATACAAAATGATGTCATGGAATAATTTTTTGAGGTCCTGGAAAATAGGCCTTATATATTCTTAAATGGAAGAATGGCAGTTACAAAAATGCATGTACAATATGCACCATCTTATTACATATCTATATGTATGTGTTGTTCTTCAAATACTTTATATAAGAAAATATATTCTATCTTTCATAAGAGAAAAACAATGTAGCTATTTAAAAATATCAAAATATTCATTTCACTATTTACTCCTGTATAATTCTGTTCATTAACAAACTTCCTGCCATTATAATATTCTAGTCATGTACTTGTTTCCACATATATCTTGTTTGATGTAAAAAAAAAGAAAAAGTTACATGGTGGGGGGTGTTGCACCTGGGTGGCTCAGTCAGTTAAGCTTCTGACTTTGGCTAAGGTGATGATCTCATGGTTTGTGAGTTTGAGCTCAGTGTTGGGTTCTGTGCTGACAGCTGAGAGCCTGGAGCCTGCTTCAGATTCTATGTCTCCCTCTCTCTCTCTTTCTCTGCCCTTCCCCTACTCACAATCTGTCTCTGTCTCTCCCTCTCTCAAAAATAAATAAACATTAAAAAAAATACATGGGGTGCCTGAATGGCTCAGTTGGTTAAGCATCCAACTCTTGATTTCAGCTCAGATCATGATCTCTGCACTGACAGTGTGGAGTCTGCTTGGGATTCTCTCTCTCGTTCTCTCTCCCTGCCCCTCCCCCTCCCTCACTTGCTGGCTCTCTCTCTCTCTCAAAATATATAAATCAATGTAAAAAAAATTAATGTTTGTTGCCATCTCCTATTTGTGTATATTTTATACCTGTTAAATATATGATACAAAGATGAAGTTGGATTAGCCAACAATACTTTCCTTTTCCTAGCTTTCCATCTCCAGACATTTAGGTGACTACATCATTTTTGGTGGTCTCACCAACAAAGTCAAAGCCAAAAAGAATTTCAATTTTATCAAAAATGATTAGTTTCAGAAATGTTGATTTGAAGTGCTCATATTATTTAAGGGTGATGATGTCTATCTGGCATACTTAGGTACATTAAGTTGACATCGTTTAAGTTTATCCCAGACCCTGTGATCTTGAAAAATTGAGAACATTATGAAATCTCCCCATCTTCTGTGTTTCATGAAATGGCTTACTGAAAAGAACCACCCTGCTCCCAAATGATTTAGGTGAGACTCCCAGATGCCCCCTTGTTTACCTATGAGAAGTCCAGACACAGACCCTCTAAATTCCCATCCTTTGCCAGATAGATGATTAAACTTGCTTCTCCCTCCTTGGTCAGTACTAGATACTTAGTAACCACACTTTCCTTAAGACCCTTTCCTTCCCCAGGCCCATGGTTTTTGGATCACCCTCAGCCTAGGTGAGCTTACAGCCTGTCTCTAACAGCCTCTCCTGAGAATAGGATGGCCTCAGGATATATCATTCTCTAATCTACTGCTTAATCATGCCACTCCCATTCATCTCACTTCACCATACCTGGTTCTTTCCAGCCTTGATTTCCTCTGCCAGTAAAAGAAAAACCCTTTGGCCTAACCCTTGAGAAACGTGTATATTGTGGTTATAGTGCTTTCTACCACAGCAATCTCTTTTGTCCACTCCTTGCAATAGTCCTTTCAAATGCAGTCTCTTCTAAATGGGCAGAAAACATGAACAGACACTTCTCTAAAGAAGACATCCAGATGGCCAACAGGCACATGAAAAGATGTTCAGCGTCACTCCTTATCAGGGAAATACAAATCAAAACCACACTCAGGTATCACCTACCGCAGGTCAGAGTGACCAAAATGAACAAATCAGGAGACTATAGATGCTGGAGAGGATGTGGAGAAACAGGAATCCTCTTGCACTGTTGGTGGGAATGCAAATTGGTGCAGCCGCTCTGGAAAACAGTGTGGAGGTTCCTCAGAAAATTAAAAATAGACCTACCCTATGACCCAGCAATAGCACTGCTAGGAATTTATCCAAGGGATACAGGAGTACTGATGCATAGGGGCACTTGTACCCCAATGTTCATAGCAGCACTCTCAACAATAGCCAAATTATGGAAAGAGCCTAAATGTCCATCAACTGCTGAATGGATAAAGAAATTGTGGTTTATATACACAATGGAATACTATGTGGCAATGAGAAAAAATGAAATATGGCCTTTTGTAGCAACGTGGATGGAACTGGAGAGTGTGATGCTAAGTGAAATAAGCCATACAGAGAAAGACAGATACCATATGGTTTCACTCTTATGTGGATCCTGAGAAACTTAACAGGAACCCATGGGGGAGGGGAAGGAAAAAAAAAAAAAAAGAGGTTAGAGTGGGAGAGAGCCAAAGCATAAGAGACTGTTAAAAACTGAGAACAAACTGAGGGTTGATGGGGGGTGGGAGGGAGGGGAGGGTGGGTGATGGGTATTGAGGAGGGCACCTTTTGGGATGAGCACTGGGTGTTGTATGGAAACCAATTTGTCAATAAATTTCATATATATAAAAAAAAATGCAGTCTCTTCTTAGTAGGTCTGGATTTGTCTTTTATTGATCAAGGTAATTGGCATATAATTGGTATAAGAGGACAGAAGAAGGAGAAAATTTAACCAAAAAATGTAATCCTGAATACCATCAATATTTACAGGGCAGAACAAGGATAAGGAGTAAAGGAGGTAGTTTGAAAAAGACCTATCTGAGGAGTACAGTGAAAACTGAAGACATTTGTATGCAAAATTAGAAGTGAGAGCCATAGCCCTTGTCAAATTATTCTCTTGACAGCTAGAAGGAAAAGAGGAGGTATCTAGGAGGAATTAGAAAGTATTTGATGCCTGATTTGTGTTGAGATTTCCTTGTGCTACAATAGTTAACTCTCACAAAGCACTCACTATATTGATGAATAGAGGGAAGTCATTGTAGTCAGACCTGGTTTTAAATTTAGATCTGTAACTTGGGTCACCTGGATGGCTCATTCAGTTAAGTGTCCGACTCTTGGTTTCAGCTCAAGTCGTGATCTCACAGTTTGTGAGTTTGAGCCCCACATCAGGCTCTGCCCTGACAGCATGGAGCCTGCCTGGGATTCTCCCTCTCCCTCTCTCTCTGCCCCTCCCCTGCTCTTTATGTCTCTTTCTCTTTCTCTCAAAATAAGTAAATAAACTTAAAAAAATAAATTTAGGTCTGTAACTTGGACACTGAGTAATCTAGTATGAAAATGGCAACAATGGTAATATTAATATATTGATATATACATATTATATGTAATGTTGATTATTATGTATTGAACAGTTCTATTTCAGGAGTAATACTAAAAACATACACTACCTCATTTAATTGCATAGACCATTATATGATGCAGCTTTTCATAATACCCACATTCATCTATGAGGAAACTATATCACAAAGAGTTAAAAAAAAAATTGTCCAACCTTATAGGATAAATCTGAGATTTGAACCCAGGCACTTCTGCCCTGTCACCCATGCAACTAACTTCCATGTTAGATTGCCAGCCTTCATAAACTTCTTAAATTTGCTTTTTTTTTTCTCTTTTAGAGACCAGCTAAATAATATGTACCTCAAAGGTTTTTTGCAAAGATTAAACGAGGTAATAAAATACAGTGATTAGCATAATGCTCAGCACAAAGTAAGGTCTCAATAAATGTTAGTTTTTAATCTTTTGTAAGTGAGAATAATAAAGGCCCAGAGTAGAAAAGAGACTCACTCAAGGTCATACAGGTAGCAAGTAAAAGAATTAGAATTCAAAGCCATGTCTCTCTCTAACTCAAGACTGTTCTTTTCCACCACAGCTTGCTATCTCAAATGAGTGAGATAAATTGAATCTTGATTAATAAATGAAACAGTGCATTTGCTTTTATCATTCTGCTGCTTTTGGAAAGTATTTTCAGCTAGTTCTCTTGTGGGAAGGGCAGTGAGACCAACAGGACCTTATGTCTTAGTGATTGCTTCTCCATCTGGCATGATTGAGTAAGGATGCAAGACTTAGGAGGAAAATCAATTCACTCTCAGCTGTCGCCTTTCTTTCCTCCTTACCGGTGTTTTACAACATCTGCTTGCTGCTGTTTCTTTCACGCCCATGATTCTTAATCATTTTTTTCCAGTTTAAAATTACATTCTTCTCTAGGGGTATCCTCCTCGCTCATTGCTATATAATGCAGTACATGATGTCCCATGACGTTTTGCTTCTGTCCCTGGTGAGTGGACAAAGGCAGAACAGATGTGGTAAACTGTCAGACAGAGATATCAGCAGCTCTCCAAAGCTGCTGGAGAGCCTGAATTACTCTGGTATGAAAAGGTAACAACAATAGGAGCCATTTGGGCTTGGAACTAATTACAAGTCCATGTCCCGTGGAAGATTGAGGAACACAACAAATTGACCTACAAAGGGCCTTCCCAGGCTAAAAGGAGCCATCTCAGAGTAGATCTACAGACTGGACAAACAGAACAAAAAAGAAATATCCATTTATGTGGCCTGGTGACATAAAAGAAGCAACATTAAGTGGAACTGCTAAAGACGGTTGGAATTTTCCCATTTTGTGAGTCCATTAGAACACAAACCCTATGACAGCTATTGAAAAAAAAATTGTATGAGTGTATGTGTGTGAGAGAGAGAAGAGAAAGAGAGCAAGAGAAAGCAGACTATTTCATCCACCTTAAATTTTAATGTCTATATTTTTCCCTAGACCACAAGTTACACAATGTAGAGTGTAACGTGCCTTGATTGTGGCTCTTTTTTCAGGCAGTTGCACAATGCCTATCATTGTCTCTGGAACACAGTCATAGGTGCTCAAAAAAATGTTTACTGAATGAAGCAATAAATTGATGACTAAATGCATGAGGAAAAAGAAGGACTGGGATTAAAGAAGGCACTCATCTTTATGAAAATCAGTGAACTATTAGGAAGAGAGATTATAAAGGATGGCTTTGGGTAAAAAAAAAAAAAACAAAACAAAAAACTAATGGTTTGATCAATTCCCTACGTTTGAGACAGGCTTGTCTGTTCTAGAGAACTTTGGTGGTGGTGAAGCGGCTAAGGTGGAGAGGGAGCAGAGGAGGTATCCAGGTTTCACCAATTATTCACGTGAAGGAGGTAGCTGTGGGAGAAAGGAAGTATTCATTCCCAGCCTTTATACCTCTTGCTCTCACCCAGGCAGAAGGCGTAACAACCCTGATCCGTGTACATTTTTTCAGTTAAAGCTGTATTCATGTGGTGCTGCAGTTGTTTACTTATGTCTGTCTCTGCTATTAAACTTGAACATTTTAGAAGCTAGGAGACTGTAATATTTGTTTATCTTGGACTCTTAGAGGCCTGTCAGATGGCAGACATTCAGTCCATGGATGAAAACATTGAATAAGTGGAGAAATGTGAAGAAGCACAAAGTATAAATTCTTTTGTTTATTTTTGTCAAATGCATTTATTTCTCAAAATACTTATCTAACAGAGGATTCTGGGAAGATGGCACAGTAGAGGGAGCATCAGGAATCTGTCTTCCCACCTAGACAATGGTTATATTGGCAGAATCTATCTGATGTAACTATTTTGAAACTCTGGAGCATTTTCAAAGCCTTGGGACTTCTAGGGGGAGGCATGGTGGTAAGTTGTGGTTAATTTTGGCCAATTTCAGCTATTAGATTGGTACAGTTGCTCATCCCCTAACCCTAGTCCTGTAGCAAGTATCTGTGTACATGTTCCTGGAGCAACTTGCAGGGGCTACGGTGCGCAATCAGGACACTCAAAGATCAGGGATCTGTGCTCTAATCGCTACTTGCAAGTTCTCATTAGAGACACAGAGGTGCAGACACAGAGTTGGGCAGTCATTTTTGCAATATTCACTGCTAATTGTCATTATTTATAATAGCCAAAATGTAGAAGCAATCCAGTGTCTACCAATCAATGGATAAACAAAATCTGGCATAAGCACAGAATGGAGTATTATTCAGCCTTAAAGAGGTGGCAGTACATTCTGAAATGTACTTTAATATGGATGAAACAAGGGCATTTTTCTTTGTCAGTTTAGCAAAAGGAAGAATACTGTATGATTGCACTTATGTGAGGTCCCTAGAGTAGTCAAATTCATAGATACAGAAAGTAGAATGGTGCTTGGCAGGGGCTCGAGGGCAGGGAGGATGAGAAATAATTGTTCAGTGAGTATAGAGTTTCAGTTTTGCAAGATAAGTTCTGGAGATGGATGATGATAATGGTTGTGTAATAATATGAATATACTTAATACCATGGAAGTACACATTTAAAAATCATTAAGATGAGGGGTGCCTGGGTGACTCAGTTGGTTGAGTGTCCAACTCTTGATTTTGGCTCAGGTCCCGATCCCAGAGTCATGGGATTAAGCCCTCTTTGGGCTCTGCACTGAGTATGGAACCTGCTTTTCTCTTTCCCCCTCTGCCCCTCTTCCCTGTGTGGTCTCTCTCTCTCTCTCTCAAATCAATTTTAAAAAATGGTTGGGGTGCCTGGTCGGCTCAGTCGGTTAAGCATCAGACTTCAGCTCAGATTCATGAGTTTGAGATTGGTGATTCGTGACTTTGAGCCCCGCATTGGGCTCTGTGCTGACAGCTCAGAGCCTGTACCTGCTTCGGATTCTGGGTCTACCTCTTTCTCTCTATGCCCCTCCCCTACTCACTGTCTGTCTCTCTGTCCCTCTCTCAAAAATAAATAAACATTAAAGTTTTTTAAATAAAAATGGTTAAGATGGTAAATTTTATATTTTTTAACCACAATTTTAAAACTAAAAACTACTGGAAACAAAATAATTAAATGTACACAGATACTTAAAATTTCATTATAGCTATGTTTTATTAGGCTTATATGAGCTCCTTATTCTATATTGGAGTATTATATAAAATTATACTATTCCCTAGTATAATCCCATGTCTGTATGTATTCTATACTGTGTATACATATCATCTTTTTCCTCACATTAAGAGGAAATTGATACTGTTTCATTTTATAGATAAAAGAAACAGGAATAGGAAGAGTAAGCCACCAAATATTAAAATACTCAAAAAGTATGACCAGGATGCAAACTAGTTCTGTTTCTAAAATTCATTTACAAATAAAAATGAGTCTCTGGGGTAAGCCAGGCTGTTCAGTGGCTACAAATTTAATCATTATATCCCCTCACTTCCCTAATTATGTGACCACTTATACAGAACAGACAAAAAGATTTAAAAAAAAAACCTCACTCCTAGCAAAAGTGAGAGATAATAGGTAATATTAGTCAAAATAGTGAAAAAAAATAGCACCATCAGCTACTCAAGAAAAGGCAACAAAACATTTGGGAAAACTGTTACCATTCTCTATGAAAAAAAAATGTATAAAACTTGCTTAGAGGGACTGACAGTTAATTACTGATCAAACAGCTATACTGACCCATCTAGTCTGGTACTTTGAGCAGTGTCATTTTCTGAACATAAATTTCAATGATACCTCTATATTGAACATGTTACCTGGGAATAAAATTTTCACCTTGTTTGAATTCAAATGTCATTGTGTTTACATATTCTCTGTTCTTAGCTATATTATTGGCAGGTTAGAGCATGAGCTGACATATTTTTTTGGTCTTACTGCCATGCTAGATCAAGGTCCTATGACCCTAGAAGTTTTAAGACCATACTTAGAATAAGTATTGGTGCTTGGAAACTAGTCTATTTGGACAAAGAATATTTCCTTGAAAAAATAAGTGATCAAGGCAAACTAAATATCCTTTTCCCTTAAAAAAATATCTATAAGGTCAAGGTATGGCAATCCTTTTTTGCCTCTAGTGAATTTATCAAATTTATAGGCTAAAGACAGTCAATGGAACTTTTCCAATATTTTTGGAATTTTAAGAAAAAGTGCTTTTTTTAAGTTTATTTATTTATTTATTTATTTATTTATTTATTTATTTATTTTTGAAAGAGAGAGAGAGAGAGAGAGAGAGAGAGAGAGAGAGAGAGAATATCCCAACCAGGCTCTGTGCTGTCAGCATGGAGCCTGACACAGGGCTTGATCCCATGATATGTGAGATCATGACCTGAGCTGACATCAAAATTCAGATACTTAACTGACTTAGCCACCCAGACACCCCTAGTTTTGTAATTTTAGGAGCTTAACAGGTGATATGTTTAGCCTTCACCTGGATTCTTCACTGAGACATTTGGTTACTGGGCCACCTCTACCTCCTTTTCTCCCATCTCACCCACTCAACATCACACTGACACAAAGAGGTAATGGAAAAGTATGTCCAAAGATTCTGCAACAAATGAGCAGTAAATGGAAGGGTAAACCGAGGTGAAGGGCAGAAATGTCAGAGATTGTTTATGTGCCAATCAGAATGGTTCAGTATAGGAAAAGAAAAAAAAAAAAACAGTGATGCAGGAAGGGTGTGTGTGTGTGTGCCAATTCACATCTACTAATACTATTCAAGTATTAACCTCATTCAGGACCACCCTCATTGACGCACCAAGAATAATGTTTGACTACATGTCTGGGCACCTGTAGCCCAATTTTACACATAAAATTAAGT
The DNA here is from genome assembly GCF_007474595.2 of Lynx canadensis. Classification (NCBI taxonomy): domain Eukaryota; kingdom Metazoa; phylum Chordata; class Mammalia; order Carnivora; family Felidae; genus Lynx; species Lynx canadensis. The sequence continues at coordinate 96,742,217 of NC_044305.1, forward strand.
ATCATCAGGGATGAATGAAGGAGAGTATCTGACAAGATACAACTGGAATGAAATATGCAGTACCAGTGGACAGGATGCTTTCCCTTGACATGTTTTTCACTTTCATAATTTTATCTTTAGTTGTTATTTGAGTCCTTAATTTGTGATCATATTTTTAAATTCTACACATTCTCTGTGATTCGTTTCTATAGTTCTTCCATTTTCTGGTAAATTTTACCTTTTTTTCTGGTGAAATTCTCCATCTTGTCTTTTATTTCCTAGAACATAATCGTCATTTGTGTTTTCGTGTGTGCATTTGTAATTCTGTTATCTGGATCTACAGTGAGTCTTTTCATGCATGCTGTAGTAGGCTCTGAACTCCAGTTTATATACCATCAGCCCCACACACCTGCTGAAGTCTCTGCTCAACTTGTCAGCCACCACATTCAGTGCTCACAGTTGTCTGCAGGAGAAAGGCAGAAGTTGGGATCACCTACATAAGTTTCCCTCTCCCTGGTCTTGACACAGAGTTCATAGTCTCTCTCCAATGCTTTTAAACGTATGTTTTAATTTTTTTGTAACTTTTCTACTTGTTCTCACTGGGGGTTTTGAGCATACCAACCCTAGTCTACTTCTGCCAGAAATGGAATCTCTACCATATCATTTCAAGGACTAATCTGTCTGCATTATAGTTAGTCCTAGCCAAATGTGATTTTGAATCTCCACTTCAAAACAAAAGCAAAATAGAATATAAAAAAGGAAGAATAAATTTGCAAAAGAAGCATTTTTTTTACTATCCTAATGTTAAGTCCTTATCTAATTAAAGAATTCTCACTTCGCATGGTCTTACAAATTTAGCTCTTTTCTCCTAGAAGCTAAAACGTGACTTTTGACAAAGCCATCACATTTCTTAAAACATATTAAAACTGATAATATGGAGTGAGTTTTAAACAAAACTACCATAAAATGGTAAAGTAGATTCTAAGTTGTCATACCAAATGAAAATCTATAGATATTACTTGTTAGGTAGCCAAGATATAAAGGTAAATTATGGAAACCAGGCGTCTAATTAATGTTATCAATAAATTCAGTGTAACATATCTATACTGTTATGGACTGACAATTTTTCTTTGATTTACATAACAATTTTAAGAAGGGCGCCTGGGTGGCTCAGTTAGTTGACTGTCCAATTCGTGATTTCAGTTCAGATCATGATCTCAGGGTCATGAGATCAAGCCTAGCCCAGTATTGGGCTCCAAGCAGGGCATGAACCTACTTAAGATTTTCTCTTCCTCTCCCTCTCCCCCTCCCCTGCTCTCTCAAAAATAAATAAATAACAATTTCAAGAAAAGAAAAGTGATATTTTATTCAGTCCTTTGCTAATCTGTATGTGATAATTAAATATTCAGAAAGTAAATGGAGGGGCACCTGGGTGGCTCAGTAAGTTGAGGGTCCGACTTCGGCTCAGGTCATGATCTCACAGTTTGTGAGTTCGAGCCCCGCGTTGGGCTCTGTGCTGACAGCGCGGGGCCTGGAGCCTGCTTCGGATTCTGTGTCACCCTCTCTCTCTGCTCCTCCCCTGCTCAAACTCTGTCTCTCTCTCAAAAATAAATAAATATTTAAAAAAATTAAAAAGAAAAGGAAGTAAATGAATATGTTCACAGGCACACACACATATACATACTCACAAGAAATGTTTGTAAAATAAAAGGTGTTATGAATCCCCATTTTTTTAATGGACCACATTGTTAGCCTAACTGTATTGACCACTTTTTAACTGCTAAATTTGCAACCTGAGACATGAGGATACCCTGCTAAGGCAGCTCTTGTGGCCATGCACCAGCAACAATCAATGATTAATTGCAGATATCATTAGGATTCACAACCGATTCAGAATTTTTTATATATGCAAATATTTTCAGAAGCTGTGCATTAAATGTTCTTGTATCTATCACATAATCATGGTGTGGCACATTTTACTTTCCAAAGAAGTTTGCGGAAAACGTTTTCCCTCCCCTGTCACATCTGTAATGTGACCTTGAAAACCCCCATCATTGAGAGGTGAAGTTTTTAACTTTGCTTCCTAAAATCTAATGTTTTGACCGTTAGAATAAGGGAGAAGTGATTCTGCAGTTTTTGTACAGGTAGCCCTTTACTGGCTTGGAAGCTTCCGTTTCCTGCCTTTTGAGAACCATCAGCACTGCTGTGAGAAACTCCCAAGCCACATGCAGAGGCCATGTGTGGGTGCCCTGTTGTTGGCTGCTCCTGAGTCCCAATCCGTGACCAGTAGCATCAGCTGTGAGTCATCCATGTTGTACGTGCTGCATAGCACACCTTCCATTCCAATCAGATAATGATCTCAGCTGAACCCAACAACCAATAGAACAATAAATGGAAATAGTACATTAAAAAAAGTGTTTCCAGATATTACATTCTGGATATATTTTGTTCTGCAGTGATAGATCGCTTAAACACACAGGCTAAGTGGAGATAATTAATGTCCTTGAAAAAACATTCTGTTGTGATGTAAGTGTTCACATCTAAAATAGTTCCTCTGCCTTCTTATATCCCCACTGTAAGAATGTTAGAGCTGAAAAAAAGTCACTGTATTCTACCTTTTTTACAGATGAGGAAGCTGAGGATTTTCCAGAAAGAAAAATGACTTAAATGACTTGCCTAGAATCTTGAGCAAAGGGAGTATGTAAGGTTTGGTATCAGTCTAGATCTTCTGCCTCCAGCCCTTGTCCCAGAATGTGGATGTGATTTCCTCTCCCACCACATGCACAGTGAACTAGCCCCAGACCTTATTGCTACCATCAGATTGTTTTAATCTCTTTCTTCTGCTTCTTTCTCTTTCTTCCTTTCCTTTACCTTTCCTTTTTTGCTCTCTTTCTGTCTTTCTCAGTCTGTTTGTGTTTTGTTTCTGTTTTATTATAACTAACATAAGGATGTTTCCTCCTCCCCTTGAGTGTAGGCTGGACTTTTACTGACTCATTTCAAATGAATAGGATAAGATGTAACTGACATCTGAGACAAGAATATAATGAGGTACTGTGATATCTGTCTTGATGACTCTCTTTCAGATCACTCGTACACAGAAAACCAGCTTCTATGCCTTGAGAGCACTAAGGCAGGCCTGAGAAGAGATACATATAACAAGGGATAGAGAATATGTCCCTCCACACTTAGCCAGCAGGCAGGTGAGTAAACCTTCTGTGAAGTGGATTTGTAATCCCCAGTCAAGCCCAGCAATTTTTCTGAAACCTTATGACAGACCCCAAGCCAGAAATTCTCATCTAAACCCTGATCCCAAGAAACTGTAATACAATAACTGTTTATTCTCTTATGGCACTATATTTTGGGATAAGCTGTGATGTAGCAATAGGTAGCTAATTAAGATTTCACATGTTTTTATGGTTAAGAAAAACAACAAAATAAGAGGTTGAGAAGAACATTTATCTTTTTGCATGTATACTTGTTTACTAGTTGTTCAGCAAGCAAAGTGAATTCTAAGGAAACTAAATGTGACCTTTTACATGCTTTTCCATATGGCTGATTCATCTGGACCAAAACTTCTATCCAACCATTATATTATAGCTATTTACATAGTTCTCCGTAAATATTTTTTATGTTTCTACTCACACATGCAGTATCTGAACTATATTTCTGTCAATTTTTACCATTGGAATCCCTAAATCAAAGACAACATAGCTGGTAAGTACGTTTTGAATCCCTGTTCTTCAGTAGATTACATGTAGAAATAATTATAATTTTATACTCACTGTATCATAGTGCCATTGCCTGACATTCTGATTTTTTTACTATTTTATCTTTTCAACTATTCCTATTGTATTATGTCATAGTGTTGGATCCTGAGTTAGATATTAAAGAAAGTAGTTCTTAAAGAAATTTTTCTGATCATCTTGGGGAGTGTGGGAGTGGAGAGGGCAATTCTGAAAGTGAGGCAACATGATAATGAGTAGGTGGGAGTTCTCTTAAGAGTGTTATTCATAGGTAACTGTTCATAATAGATCAAGTGAGAGCACAAGAGAAAGAGGGACTCAGAATGGAGAAGTAACACAGAAACTCACTTATGAAACGCTTGCTAAGTGCCAACCACTTTGAAAGACTACATTATCTCAAGTTTTCCTCATAAGAATCCAAGAAAGATAAAATTATCCCAACTTTACTGATGAGGAAGGAGAAAATTAGAAAGTACAGGCAATACTTACTAGTTCTTATAACTAATTACTGAATCCAAAACCACAATTTACTCTCGGTAAACCACAATTTTCCTCATTTGATGTAGCCTGATAAGGAGTCCAGAAACCAGCCCACAGGAAGACTAGTCGAAGGTAGTAGAAATATTTACACAGAAAAGAGAAGGTCTGGCATAGGCAAAAAAACTTCACTGAATGCTATTCATATGCAGCATACAATAGACACAGTTAATTCTCACAAGAAGTATTTTTCTAAGCTACCTAAATTATAATTTGATAAGGAGATTGAAAAATTAATTTTTTAAGTTTATTTATTTTGAGGGAGAGTGTGAACAGAAGAAAGGTACAGAGAGTGAGATAGAATCCCAATCAGGCTCTACACTGTCAGTGTAGAACCTGAGGTGGGCCTCAGTCCCACGAATCATGGAATCATGACCTGAGCTGAGATTAAGAGCTGGACCGACTCAGCAGCCACCCAAGTGTCCAGAGAGAGAGAATCTTAGGCAGACTCCATGCTCAGCGCAGAGCCCAAGGTGGGGTTTAATCTCAGGAACTGAGATCATGACCTGAGCTGAAATCAAGAGTTGAATGCTTAAACGAGCCAGCCAAGCAGCCCTGAAAAAATGAATTTCTTACAAAGAAGAGATTAGACTAGGAATTTGTGGTGGCTCATGCCAACCATAAAAGTTTCCATTCTTAAGCTTTGCCAACCTAGTGACTATGGATAGGTCCTGGCTTCTCAGTTTATCCAGAGCTTAGATTCATGCAAAGTAATCTTCTTCCCAAAGAAGAAACACAGAAATGGTAATTGATGGAATTTGAAGTGGGGGTAGTAAGCAAACGGCTAAGAAACAATTCTTGAGACTTTTTTTTTTGTGCCAAAAGGTGGTTTTATTAAAGCACTGGGACAGGACCTGTGGACAGAAAGAGCTGTACTGGGATTGTGAAGAGCAACTGATTATATATTTTGAAGTTTGTGGTGGGAGGAGGGACAGAGATAAAGTTAGTTTCTAAGGAATTTCTGGGTCTGAAAGCAGGGTCTTAAAGGACCCTGAAGATTTAGCTATTATTAAGATGAGGTTGCTTTTAGTTTTTAATGACATGTAAACATTAAGGCATTAAGGCAGCCATCAACTCCTTGAGGAATGTTATATGCTGCAGGTCTCCTGGTATCTATCAGTGAACTGCATGCACGCTGTAGAGGGATTTAATTTAAACTATTTTTTTTGCCTTTGGTTCTCTCATCAGTAATTATATTTCCTGTGCATTCCTCACTGTACAAGTCTGTCCAGATTTTATTGTTTCTCCCATCTGAATTGTCTGTACTTCCTTTTCCTTCAGAATATCAGTAGTTGACTTTGGCTCTTTAATTATTCCATGTCTGTATCTCTTCTTCCAATTTCTTTAAGTTATGTATCACATCAGAGAGATAAACCTCATATTCATTCATTCCTTCACTCAGTAATTTTTTTTTTTTTAATTTTTTTTTCAATGTTTATTTATTTTTGGGACAGAGAGAGACAGAGCATGAACGGGGGAGGGGCAGAGAGAGAGGGAGACACAGAATCAGAAACAGGCTCCAGGCTCCGAGCCATCAGCCCAGAGCCTGACGCGGGGCTCGAACTCACGGACCGCGAGATCGTGACCTGGCTGAAGTCGGACGCTTAACCGACTGCGCCACCCAGGCGCCCCACTCAGTAATTTTTTTAAGTCATCCTCTTCACAACACTTTTATGTAAGGCTTTATAAATTGATACATGGATGAGAAAGATTCTTTGACCTTAAGGAACTCTCTGCCTAGAAAAAGAGACAGGAAAGTTAACAAAAAATTGCAATGCAGCATGGTAAATTCTGTGATTGGTGAAAGTATAAGTGAAAAAAGAAGAGCAGAGACACCTAATTGAAACTAGTATCATCAGGAAAGGCTTCAGGAGGAATTGGGACCTGAGCTGAATCGTAATAGGCTCATGGAAAGGCAAAGAGGCAGAGAGTAGACCTTTCTTAAGAAGGCATTTGGATGGTGAAAGGAGAACGCATGGGGCAGTGACTTAAGATCTCTTCTGCTCTTTTTCTGATATATAAATGATGTTTCTGAGGTGAGGAGGATGGGAATAGGTCTTAGGTCAGTGATATTGCCCCCTACCCTCCCTGGAAATCTGTCCGTATTCAGAGATATTACATGACTTTGGCAAGGGTACTATTGGCATTTAGTGAGTAGAGGCCAAGGATGCTGCAAAACACTCTACAAAAAACAGGAACAGGCCCTCACAATAAAGAACTATTCAGCCCCAAGATACTTTTAGCACCAAGAGGCAGAAATTCTGCCTTAGGTGATGAAAAAAGTTTTAAACCAACCTCTACTTGAAATAAAAGTTACCATTGTGGGTTTCAGGTGAGAGAGCAACTGGGAAGATCCTCCTCTCTTCTGTCTTCCCCCAGGCCATTCAGAGCTCTGCTGTGGGAACAATAGGCATGGCACAGGGCACAGCCAAGCTTGCCACATTTATAAAGTGCCCTGGGTTTGCTCTGACCTTTCTGCATGGGAGACAACCTTGCATTCCTAATTCTCTTGGATTCCTTTTTTAATCTAAGGAAATGTGTTTCTTGATTAAGTGCAAGATCAAGTGTATCTTCTTCCTAAATTAATGGTTCTCTTGACCAGAGTGCTCACTCATTTGTTAATGCTCCAGAAGGAAATGTGCATTCCTCAGACTCCATAAATCATATAAACAGGATTTTATATTCACCATTTAAATGGAGATAAATCATAACTTATCTGCAGTATTTTTGGTTTGTACTGCAAATATATGTATCTGTGGATGTACCCAGGACTTTGGTAACTATCATTTCCTTAGGGTCTCATTTCTTCATGGTTTCTCCTTTATCCTAATTAGGATTATCGATTGTTCATACAAATATCATAATTTTAAATATCGACATCTTTTTAAAAATATATCCAAATATATCAACCAAACAAGGCCTAACACAGGCTTGTATTTTGTGAGTCCTTCCAATGTGATTACAGGTCACAGTAGCCTTTCACATTTAATCTACCTGGAAATTAAAATCAATTACCGTTTTATTTTTTTGGTCATCTTAGCACAAAATTACATTTTCCAGACAATTAGTGTATGTTTATACATGTGGATAAGCACATAAATACATGTATATACATACTATTGTATCTCATTTTGTACTTACATGTTTTTTTATTGTAAGATTTGAGTCCCTAATTGAGGAAAATTAAATAAAAATAAAAGATAAAGTTAAAAATGTCAGCCATGCATTATGAAATTAAAGAATGTACTTTGTCTCCAGAAGTAACTTTAGATGTAACCAACATGTCTTTATTGCCATTAGTATAAATTGAAGCCTTTCTCATGACTATCTAATAAAGGGTTGCAAATATGCTTTAACTCTTTTGCCAACTTGGGCCATGTTCTAGGGTTCTATTTATACTCAGCAGGAAGTGGTATGGAAATAGACTAGTGAGGTTATGATATTATGATTTATAAGAAGAATTATATATTTGATCTTTGTCCCAATTCTGGCACAGAACTACTAAACCTGTTGGGATTTCCTAAACTGATGATATACGTAAGGTGTCTTTTGTTAGGTTAATGAGGTGACTTTGGAATGCACGTAAGTATGGAGGCTGGTTGCCAGGAGTGATGATTAGGAGGCTGGACCTTTAAGTTCCACCTTGACCTCCCGGAAGGGATGAGGGGATAGAGGTTGAGTTCAGTCACCAATGGTCAATGATTCAATCAACTATACCTATGCAATGAAGCCTTCATAAAAACCCAAAAGGACTAGGGTTGTTAAGCTTCTGGGTTGGTGAACACATGGAGATATAGGGAGAGTGGTGTGCCTAGGGAGAATAAGGAAGCTCTGAGCCCTTTTCCCATACCTTGTACTATGTATGTCTTCCATCTGGCTGTTTCTGTTATAACCTTTCATAATAAATTAGTAATCTGGTGAATGAAATACTTATTTCGGCACTGTGAGTGGCTCTAGAAAATTATCAAAGGAAGGGTCATAGGAACCTCCAGTCTATAACCAATTAGTCAGAAGCCAGGTGACAACTTGGACTTTCTTTTGGCATCTGAAGTAGAGGACAGTCTTATGGAACTGACCTTACCCTGTAAAATCTGATGCTGTCTTTGGGTAGATAGTGACAGAATTGAATTGAATTATATGACACCCAGCTAGTGTCAGAGAATTGTTTGGTGGTGTGGGAAGGACTTCTCCACACATCGTAATTGGAACCATAATTATTAGAGGTACCTTGGGCTCCAAAGTGACGATTACAACACAAGTGCCCTGGATTTCTCAAAGCTTGATGTGAGCAGTAAGCCCACTGACCCAGTCAAAGGAGGGACGTGGAAACCCAGAGCACAGTGAAGCGAGGCTTTAATCAATGTTCTTGCAAGAGTGGGGGTCTGATGGACAGGCACAATAGGGGCAGTTACAACAGGCAGTTTATCTCCTAGCATCCAGATCCCTCCCCTGATTCCTCATTGGCTGAATACTATAGAGGTTACAGCCTTACCTGGAAGTTGCCTATTCCCATGTAAGGCAAAAAATAGTCTGCTTGGAACAAGTGTATATTCCTTGAGGTGACATAGAGACTTCAGTTCTTTGGCACATGCTAATTGCAAAGCCCATGAAAAATCAGCTGGTAAAACAGAGAGGGGCAGAAGAACCAGGAAGTGAAGCATCTAAGGGTTTGGGATTCCATCCTGTGTGGAGGTTTCGTACATATTTCCAAGAGGTTGTAAACCTGTTGTTAACTAGACAGCACAGCTTTTGTTTGGTATTTCTGAAAATGAATCATCTCACTTCTCACACTTGGCTAGACCATCAGGGTAGCTGGCTGAGTGCTTGAGAACAGATCAAAGTATTAATGAAGTATATGTTAGAGTTGTGGAAAGGAAGTAATTAAAATAGGGGGAAAGGAGCAATATATATATACACACACACACACATATATGTGTATATATGTATACACATATATACACATATATGTATGCATATATACACACATATATATGCATACCTGTATATGATTTATATATAAATATATATTAAATATATTTAATATTCACAAAATCCCTTTGAAATCATCATCATTGTTAACATTTCAAAGATGAGAGCAAATAAATTTAGAAGATCAGATGTTTACTCAGCTTGTAAGGGCAGGGCTTGAATTCAAACCCAGATTTAATTAGCTTTGAACTTGATGCTTTCCTAATGTTTACAGGGCTTTGGGCAACCATAAATCTTTTAAGATTTGTGTTTGGTTGGGAATGAGGGCAAAAGTGAGACTCATGAGCTGAGAAAGAATGGCCATGGATCTGCACTAAGTTTTGAGAATATGAGGCATCTGCAACCATTACCACAATCAGTTGTAGAACATTTTGATTATCACTAAAAGAAATACCTTACCCATTAACAATCATTCTTATTTTCTCCCAACACTCCAATCCAATCCAAGGCAACAACTTAATCTACTTTCTGGTTCTTGATTTTGCATATTCTGGACATTTTATTTAAATGGAATCATGATATGTGGCCTTTTGTGACAAGTTTATTTTATTTGGTATTTTTTCAAGTTCATCCATGTCATATAACACATATCAGTACTTCATTCCATTTTATAGGTAAATAATATTCCCTTGTATGAATATACCACATTATTTTTTTTAATTTTATTTGAATCCAAGTTAGTTAGCATATAGTGTAATAATGGTTTCAGGAGTAGAATTTAGTGATTCATCACTTACATATAACACCCAGTGCTCATCCTGGCAAGTTCCCTCCTTAATGCCCATCACCCATTTAGCCCATCCCCACAGACACCACACCTCTAGCAACCCTCAGTTTGTTCTCTGTATTTAAGAGTCTCTTATGGTTTCCCTCCCTCTCTGTTTTTATCTTATTCTTTACTTTCCTTTCATCATATGAGTGAAATCATATATTTATCTTTCTGTGACTGACTTATTTCACGTAGCATAATACCCTCTAGTTCCATCCATGTTGTTGCAAATGGCAGGATTTCATTCTTTTTGATCACTGAGTAATATTCCAGTGTGTGTGTGTACGTGTGTGTGTGTGTGTGTGTGTGTGTGTGTATACCACTTCTTATTCATCTATTCATTAATCAATGGAAAATTTGGCTCTTTCCATGATTTGGCTATTGTTGATAGCACTAATATAAACATTGGGGCACATGTGCCCCTTCAAATCTATATTCCTGTATCCTTTGGATACATAGCTAGTAATTGCTAGATCATAGGGTAGTTCTATTTTTAATTTTTTGCGAAACCGCCATACTGTTTTCCAGAGTGGCTGCACCAATTTACATTCCTACCAGCAGTGCAAAAGGGTTCCCCTTTCTATGCATCCTCGCCAACTTTTGGTGTTTCCTGAGTTGTTAATTTCAGCCATTCTGACAGGTGTGATGTCATATCTTATTGTGGTTGTGATTTTTATTTCCCTGATGATGAGTGATGTTGAGCATCTTTTCATGTATCTGTTAGCCATCTGATGTCTTCTTTGGAAAAGTGTCTGTTCTTGTCTTCTGCTCATTTCTTCACTGGATTATTTGTTTTTGGGTGTTGAGTTTGATAAGTCCTTTATAGGTTTTAGACACAAATACTGTATCTGATATGTCATTTGGAAATATCTTCTCCCATTCCATCCATTCTGTCAGTTGCCTTTTAGTTTTGTTGATTATTTTGCATCCATTCATTGCATTCATCCATTGCATTGTGTCTGCTTTTTGACTATTATGAATAATGTTATTATAAACATTTGTTTACAAGGTTTTGTGTGTGTGTGTGTGTGTGTGTGTGTGTGTGAAAGTAGAGTTTCAATTTTCTTGGATATATAACAAAAAATAGGCACATACTGAATAAACAATAAATAAGAATCACAATTACTATTATATAAGGTGTATCCTTTCTCTGGGAGGTTTTAAAAGGGATAAGCTGAAGTTTTCAAATTATTTCTGTGCAAAATGTTACTGCAAGTGATGTAGGTAATAACTGCTACATTTTTTTATTTCAACCTGTACAGCAGTAATGTAAAACTTCACTAAATAGCAATTTTGCTAGTTTATATGGTAACTCTTGCTTTCATCTTTTGAGGAATTGACTGTTTCCTAATACAGTTCCACCACTTTATATTCCTTCTACAGTGTATAAGTGTTCCAGTTTTTCCACACTCTTGCCAAAACTTGAATATAGCCACTCTGTGTGTATGCAGTATTATCTCACTGTGGTTTTGACTTACACCTTCCTAGTGGCTACTATTTTTGAGTCTTTTCACATACTTATTGGGCATTTATGTATCTTCTTTAGACTATAGATTACTTTTTGAAGTTTATGTGTGATGGTACACATAAAGGACTTGGGCAGTGTGTGTAGTAGCCATTCTATTAAAAAATACTCCAATTTTTCCTGCTTTATTAACTATGATATTTCTCTTCAAGAGTCATTGTAAATTTTTAGGAGTCTTCTAAGTCTTAACAGTTAATAATTTATCAGAAATAACTTAACTTTGAGTAGCCTGGGCTTGAAGTTAAGCTCTGTTTAATCTAATGTGCTTAATTTTAAGATCTATTAACTGTATAATGTATAAACAGTAATTAAATATAGGTATAAATCATCAACTGAACACTTCTACATGCAATGACAAATTTTTTTTAATGTTTGTTTATTTTTGAGACAGATACAGAGCATGAATGGGGGAGAGTCAGAGAGAGAGGGAGACACAGAATCAGCAGCAGGCTCCAGGCTCTGAGCTGTCGGCACAGAGCCTGACACGGGGCTCAAACTTGCGGACCATGAGATCATGACTTGAACCGAAGTCAGACGTTTAACTGACCGAGCCACCCAGGCGCCCCACAAAATTGTTACTTGGTGAAGTTTTACATTACTGTTGTACAGGTTGAAATAAAAAAAAAGTATCAGTTATTACATACATCAGTTGCAGTAACATTTTGCACAGAAATAATTTGAAAACTTAAGCTTATCCCTCTTAAAACCGTCCAGAGAATAGATACACCTTATATAATAGTAATGGTGATTCTTATTTATTGTTTATTCAGTATGTACCTAGTATAATGCTGAAAACTTTACTCCAGCTTTTGTGGTTAATCTTAAAGAACTGATATGGTAGATATTATTATCCTAATTTTACAGTTGATGGAATTGAGATTCAGAGAGGTTGATTTACTCTTAATGCCACACACACCTTAAATATGTATCCTCATTCTGTAGTGTCTTCCTTTCTTCTAACAATCCAAATTAACTATTTTAGCACACCCCAAATTCAATATTTTCCATATAGACTTCCTTGACAATCTAATCCACATAATCATAAAACTTATTCATTCAATAGAAGCTTCATTGAGGTTTTTATTAGGTACCAGATGACACTTATATGCTGTGGACAAGAAGGTGAATAAAACATTATGACTGCCATGCTGGTATGAGAGATAAACTTGCAAGAAGTATGAAAATGGAGAAATTGTGTTGCTATCAGAATAAAATGGAAGGATATTTTAAGCTCCAGGAAAGCAAGTTCTATGGCTGCTTTATTTTGCCTTGTATTACCCATGCCTACACCGTGCCTGGCAGAGAGTAGATATAATAAACTCATACTGACTTGCACTGAAAAAAAAAATATATATGTATATATAAATTCCACTGGTATTAGACAGAATTGATGCTGACGAATTTGAGTTCAGTATCAAAGAATAGATTTGGGGTCATGAAGGCAAAAATAGTGAAGGATACTCCACCAAAGTTGGAAAAAAAAGGGAAGAGACTCAGAGGAGTAAATGTGTAATCCTGTGTCGTTCTGAATGATTGCAGCAAAAAGTTGTTTGGACCTAATAGCTAGAGATGAGGCTGCAAAGTTCTACTGGGATCAGTTCAGGAAGGGTCTTGTATGTCAATTTTGGGCATTTGGGTTCTGTCCTAAAAACAATGGGGAATTGCTCAAGTGTTTTAAGTAGAAAACTATGAAAGATATTTATAATTTTTTTTAAAGTTTTTATTTATTTATTTTGAGAGACAGAGAGAGCACAAGCCGGGGAAGGGCAGAGAGGGAGGAAGAATCCCAAGCAGGTTCTGTCCTCAGCGCAGAGCCTGATGTGGGGCTTGAACTCACGAACCGTGAAATCATGACCTGAGCCAAAATCAGGAGTTGGACGCTTAACTGACTGAGCCACCCAGGATCCCCAAGATATTTATGATTTTCCAAATCATCCCAGTAATTCTGTAGAAGACAGATTAAAATGGGAAAACAATTTTGGGAAACTGAATGGTAATTGTCTTAGCTCGGCTGCTATAATAAAATACCACAGATAGGGTGGCTTAAACAGCAGACTTAATTTCTTGAAATTTGGGTGGCTAAGAAGTCCAAAATCATAGTGCAAGCACCTTCAGTCAGGGGAGGGCCTTCTTCCTGGTCTGCAGATGATCACCTCCTCGCTGTGTCCATTTGAGGAAACTCTGGTGTGTCTTCCTCATCTTTTAAGGTCACTAATCCCACCATGGGACTTCATCTTCATGACCTCATTTAAAAAGCCTAATTACCTGTCCAAAGCCTCACCTCCTAATACCATCACTTTGGGGATAAGGGCTTCAACATATGAATGTTGTGGAGAACACATTTAGTCCATCACAGGAATTTTTTACATTACTTTAGAAAAAATTCATAAAGGCCCAAATATATATGATAAAGAATGATAAAGGGAACATAGACTTAAGAGGACTTGGTGACTGATCAGATTTAAGCTTTTGTAAGGTTTCTTGCAAACTTGTTAATGTGACTAACATTTACCAATGTAGATGAATGATAAGGAATTGGATATTTCGGTTTTTTTTGTTTTTGTGTTTGGAGTTAAGGATTCTTATAAAGATGATGAGCTTAGAGTTTAAGATTGCTGTGGAACATATAGATATGCAATTGAACTTTCTGTTTTTCTAATCAATCAGTGAACAGATGTGCATCTTCGACTTAAAGTTTTACTCTGAATTGAGGTGCCTGGGTGGCTCAGTTGCTTGATTTTGGCTTGGGTCATGATCCCAGGGTCACGAGATCAAGCCCAACATCGGGCTCTGTGCTGAGTGTGGAGCCTACTTAAGATTCTCTCTCTCTGTCTCTCTCTCTCTGCCCCTCACCCCTTCTTGTGCTCTCTCTCTCTCTTTAAAAAATAAAAATAGGGGCGCCTGGGTGGCGCAGTCGGTTAAAGCGTCCGACTTCAGCCAGGTCACGATCTCGCGGTCCGTGAGTTCGAGCCCTGCGTTGGGCTCTGGGCTGATGGCTCAGAGCCTGGAGCCTGTTTCCGATTCTGTGTCTCCCTCTCTCTCTGCCCCTCCCCTGTTCATGCTCTGTCTCTCTCTGTCCCAAAAATAAATAAAAAAAAACGTTGAAAAAAAAATTTAAAAAAATAAATAAAAATAAAATAAAATTTATAAAGTTTTACTCTGAATCAAACATTTTTTTTTCTAAGAATATTATCCAATTTATTACGGTATATATGTTGAGTTCTGAGATAGGGTAAAAATTTCTTAAGGGAAAGTCTTAAGATCGTTTTTTATAGTCTCTATATTACAGCTAGAAATCAATATATCTTTAGAAATGCCTGCTGAGGTAGAGAAGTCTGAGTTTAATGTAAATAATACTGAGATATTAATTGGTCACATTTGTGCAGTGCTTTGTGGTCACAAAACATCTTTAACATGTATTATCACATTTGGAAATCCATCTTTACAGCAACCTCATGTGTTAGGTGGATCAGGTATTGCAGTAGAGAATATATATATACATATATATATATATATATGTGTGTGTGTGTGTGTGTGTGTATGTGTGTATATATATATGTGTGTGTGTGTGTGTGTGTATATATATTTTATATATATATAAAATTTTCTTTATTAGGCTTTGCCTCACTAAGATTCCTGTAATGTATTTTCTCCATTCTTTTATCCCATACAAATGTTCTTTCTCTCATCTACTATCATTTCATGTTCCATTGCTTTCAGTTTATTAAATAAGCTTGAACTTAAGAAATCCATAAGAGCAAATCTGCTGATTTAGAAGACAGGACCTTCATAACTTATGTAAAACATCAAGGTGTTTTTTTTTCTTTAACTAAAGGTGGGAGAGAAACTTTGTTTCTTGGGAGAGGTAGGAACAAAGTATGGCATCTTTCTAGCTATGGGAGCCATACCCTCACTTAATCTATTGGCTCCCATTTGAAAGAAGAATAGAAACTGTGATAATTACAGATATTAGATTCATTTTTTTATTTGTCAACATATATATTTTCAATATTCATATTTTTTATTTGTAAAGAGCTTATTTTCCCATTTTTCTAATTGAATCTGAGTGTTTTGACCTTTTAAATTATTAAATTGATCATTAACAGTTTGTTATTGTTGTTGAAAGTTACACTGTTTTCATATGATTATTGAAAATTTTATCTGCATTTAAAATTTTCCAGATGATGCCCTGGCCTATTTATCTGTGGTTACAAACCATTCTTTGATATGTATAAGCACCTCATATATTTTTATTTATTTTTTTTTAACTTTATTTTTTTGAGAGAGAGAGAGAAAGAGCAGGAATGGGGGAGGGACAGAGAGGGAGAGAGAGTATCCTGAACAGGCACCCTGTTGAAGCAGGGCTCGATCTCAGGAACTGTGAGATCATGACCTGAGCTGAAATCAAGAGTTGGAAACTTAACCGACTGAACCACCCAGGCACCCCCCATATATTTTTAGAGCAACAGTTTCGTATAATATAAATGTATATACCCTGTTGTTTAATTTGTCTTTTGTTGATTCTATTTTGGACACCTGCAGATTTGGTATTTTCCTTGATGCTTTTTTGGCTTTGATAACATACTTTAAAGAGCCATACCAACCCTACAATTATAAAAACATTTATATAAAGTACTTGTAATACCTTTTAACTTTGTTTTACATTGTTGTGAAAAATGAGCAATCCAACTTAATTTATTTTTTAAATAATAAGTCTATTTTATCAGACCCAATTACTGGATACATTTTTACTACCTCACTTTATAATTCCATATTAGAAGCCTGTTTTTGTTTTTATTTGAACTTCTCCTATTTTCACTTCCAGAAGTTCTTGGTATCTTAAAAAGACTCCTTAATTTCTTGATAATTATAATAGCACAATGGGTAAATCTAACTAGGGACACAAATTGAACAAGAGAAGTCTTAAAAACAATATCCAGCCTTTCCTAGACTGTAATAGAATGAATACTCACAAGCATGATAAATAAGAATAGTCATTAAAATTTTTCTGGGTAACATTTCTCATTTTACAATTAGATACACTAAGGCCCATAGGGACAAATTGACTCGACCAAGATGAGTTAAAGTAACACAGCTGACATGTCAACTATTGGTATAACTTTATTATGCTACAATATTTATTATATTAGAATCATATAATTCCATCCACTAGATTGAACTCATTCAGCCCTCTACTCTCTGTGTATTATACCCTCAGCAACCTTTACATGCATGACAGTTCCACAGAGTAGTGACAATCTCCTTTGCACTAGGAAAGCAGGTCTCTCTGTAGTTCATCTCGTTCCTCATTTTAAACTTCATTTGTTCTTATTGGTCAGATGGTTAGCAATATATTTCTTTAGTTACACAGCCATTGCCATTTGCAAGTTCTTCACATCCAGCTAATAAAATATTCTTTTACAAATGAATAAAGTCTGTCTATGTAAATTAATTCTCAACACTTTCCTTCCAGTTTCTCTACAGTCTCCTCTTCCTGCCCTACAGCTATGTGGGTTTGTTTTCCATGTCTTTGTGAAGCTATTTTTTTTAAAAATTGTTAATGTTTATTTATTCCTGAGATAGAGCATGAGTGGGGGAGGGGCAGAGAGTGAGGGAGACATCAGGCTCTAGGCTCCGAGCTGTCAGCACAGAGCCGGATGTGGGTCTCGAACTCACGGGCCATGAGATCATGACCTGAGCCGAAGTCGGACCCTCAACCAACTGAGCCACCCAGGTGCCCCCATGAAGCTATTTTTAATTTCATTTTAAAGTACTATTTTGTGATTCTCTAAGGTATTTTAATTTAGTGACAATTTTTATATCCATAATTTATATCACATATTATTATTATTTTTAACGTTTTATTTATGAGACAGAGAGAGACAGAACATGAACGGGGGAGGGGCAGAGAGAGAGGGAGACACAGAATCGGAAGCAGGCTCCAGGCTCTGAGCCATCTGTCCAGAGCCCGACGCGGGGCTCGAACTCACGGACCGCGAGATCGTGACCTGAGCTGAAGTCGGACGCTTAACCGACTGAGCCACCCAGGCGCCCCTCACATATTATTTTTTAATACTAGCTTATCCAATTAGGACTATGCACACACATGAAAACTTGCTAGAATAATAGCTGACTGTGGACTGCATGATAAGACACTTAGATTGTTGACCAGTTCTTACTGAAGTGAACAAGAAAGTGCATCAATATGCCCTCATGGAGACGTCTAGCTGTTGCCTCACAATATTAACTTCAGCAAATATTTCCTTCAGAAACTGGGTTAAAGACACTATTTATGTTTTTTTTTAATTTTTTAAATGTTTATTTGTTTTTGAGAGAGATAGAGAGACAGAGGTGAGTGGGAGAGGGACAGAGAGAGAGGGAGACACAGAATCGGAAGCAGGCTCCAGGCTCTGAGCTGTCAGCACAGAGCCTGATACAGGGGGCTTGAGCTCACAAATCGTGAGATCATGACCTGAGCCGAAGTTGGATGCTTAACTGACTGACCCACCCAGTTGTCCCCAGACATTCTTTATATTATGATTGATTTAACTGATGGGGGAAGTAATGTGGGGATATAATAAAGGCAAACAGAAAATAATAGAGGAGAAGAAGGAAATGAACGTGGTAAATATTAACAATTGTTACCTTTCAAAAGATCAGTTTTTTTAAAGTAGATAAAATAATATATAGCCTAAGGAAAAAGAAAAAAAAATTCACAAATTCATACAGAAATAAAAAGGAAAAGGAGAAAGGACTATGGATTATCAGGAATCCAATATTGGATTTTCTAGTTTTGTCTCTGTTTTATACCCTCTATTGCATTAATTATTTTCTGAGTTGAAATCATAAAGGTATAATACTAGAGAAACAATAACCAGTTTTGTATAAATATTGATGAAATAAAGACTTCTAGAACTCACAATATGCAAGTTTTTCCAAAATTGTTGCTTTTCAGTAATATCTAGGAGAAGGGGAAAGATGATCGAGGTATTCATGTTTGTACTACAAGTTTTATATTTCCTAATTCAGCATTAGCTAGCTACTTCAAAGTTGACTTTATATTTATGATGAAATTTTAGCAAGTCTGCTACTCAAATGATTGATTATAAGACTCATCATTAGTTCATGCTTGATTAGGAATGAAGAAAAATTTTGTTAATTTAATCATAACTCAGTGCCTCAAAAATATTACAAGCCTCCTGTTGCTTTGAAATTTCTTCAGTCTGTTTTAGGGGATTTGGCAATTCTACCTACATTTAGCTGCACTACTTGTTATGTGGTAGGTTATTCTTTTCATGTGTCTCAGAAATAAAATTTAATTCTATTTCATCTACTTTATGGTTATTGTCTTTTCTTGGGCTCCGCATAGTACTTGATGGTCTCTTTACAACAAAATATGGAATTGCTATCATTCCTCCAACAACAAAGATTTGCTCCACTATATCAAATGCTTGTTTCTGAGCCCTCCTGCATAATCAGAGACATTTCACTGTGAGAATGACTCACAGTGTAATCTTTGTGATGCAATTTTAAATGGCAGTTAAACCCAACACATGCACTAACAATGGAGCACATCAAATGATTGCATGGAAAAATGAAATAGGAATGACAGTCTGTTATGTGCATGCACTGACAACTACTTCACAACTCCTAATTGTCTGACAAAGATTGGAAGACACTATTGATAATGAGATAAAAATAGCTTTTATGTGTGATATTTGTGAGAGATTGTGAATCTTAAAAATCAATGAAATAGAGTATATCATATTTTTCTTCTAGCCCACTGCCATATTCAGAATTTACTCCTTCCACTCAAGAACTTTGGTCCATCAAAAGGAGAAAACAAATAGAAACCAAAAAAGGAGAATACAACAAAAACAAAGAAGATTGTGATGGTGCTGTGCATGGTCAGAGAGTATGTTTGTATGAAGTACCAAATGTCAATTGCTAGTGACATTATCAAAATGGTCCTGACATAGGTGGTTCCTGACTTAAGCCCTCTTCACAAGAACCAACTAACAACTTCCCATAGACAAAACACTATTGTGAAAATCCCAGAACCTGAAGGTGTAGCTGAAGTGTGCCTCTGGACCACAGAGACCAAGAAGCACCACATTAGAAGGATGGAGGAACAGCTACATAATACCGCATTGCTTTTCTACCAGGCTGCACTGGAAGGGGTTTCTGGGTCTCCAGTGGCAAAAGAGAGTCCGGGGTGGATGTATAGCTCCCCCAATGTTGCAGGAGGCCCACTTAGGTCTTATGGGATCACTGGGAGAATCTCCAGTGGGGCTCAACCACTGGGGATCAGATAGAGATGGAGAGGGGTGCAAGGCTTACAGCAACCAGTGCACAGATATTGGCAGACAGCTTGCCTGTTTACTGTGTCACCTGAGCAGAGATCCTAGCCAGCAGCTCTGCCTATCTCTAGAGGCAGTTGAGTGGCCTTGTCTGGCCAGGGAGCTTATTTGGCAGTTATGCCTGATTTGGATCCACAGTCAATGGGCCATGCCAGCTGGAGCCCATTCTACTACCCTACCTGGACAAGGAAGCAAATTTTCAGACCCATCAAACTGCTGAGCATAGCTTTTACTGCTGCCCAATCAGGAAGCCTGGCCAGAGAACCCAGACAGCTTCAGAACGCCTTCTATGGCCTCACTTAGGCAGGGAACCAAACCAGCAGATCTTTCCAACTGTGGAACAGAACCAGTAACCCTACACGATGATCCTTGACAACCTTGATCCACCCTGAAATTCTGCCCAATAGTAGCCCAGACTTCAACCTGACCCAGCAGCAGAGTACATATGCAGCCCTGACATAGCATGTGGACTTGCACAAGTAGGAATCTCAGCTAGTGACTCCACTCAATCATGGAGTAAGCCGTAGTCCCATCCAACTGCAGGATACAGCTAGAGGCCCCTTCCAGCCAGAGAGCCTGGCCAGTAACCTGGCACAACCACAGAGTACACCCCAGTAACCTGATTGCTAAACCCAGTCTGCACCCCGCCCCCCGCAACTTCAGGACAGAGCCTGTCACCCAGCCCGACCATGGAATCCAGGCAGTGGCACCAGCTTGTAGGAGAACACACCTGACCATGAATGATGGAAGAGCCAAGCCTATAGCCCTCCCCTATAGAAAAGTTTGCAATACTCACTCATACTACCTACAAGGGAACACAGCCTTTTACAGTGTTGTATGTCAATTCTATTTCAATAAGATACATATACATATACATTACGTGTGTATATATAATATATATACATATATTATACATATGTATAATATATATACATATATAATATATATATTTTATATATATAACATATATATATAATATATATAACATATGCATAATATATATACATATATATAATATATATACACACGTAATGCATATGTATATAATATATATACACACGTAATATATATACAATATTATATATATAAGGTATTATATATACATATAATCATGTATATATGTATACATATACGTGTGTGTGTGTGTGTGTATAAATAAAATAGGATATCTAAGTTCAACTGTTTTGTGGCATATAAATGCAATTTATTTCCTGGTTTTCCTGGTGTGTGTGTGTGTGTGTGTGTGTGTGTGTGTGTGTGTGTGTGTATGTATATGTATAATAGGATGTCTGAGTTCAGCTGTTTTCTGGCATATAAATGCAGTTTATTTCCTGGTTTTCCTATGGCTCCCAGGCCCCAGTCATTACCTTTACTATTTATATTTGACAAAAGGAAAGTTCTGACATAGATTGACAAGCTATAGCTCATAGCTTATTTTTCCCCCTACGTTTTTTGGAAAGTTGGAGAGCTATGAGTGGTTTTTATATGCTTACATTTTCAAATGGTTGAAAAAAGGCAAAATGAGAATAATATTTTGTGATGTGTAATATTAGTGTTCATAAATAAAATTTTACTGTAACGAAGTGCCACACATTTGTTTACTTACTGTCTATGGCTGCTCTTGTACTACATGGCAGAGATGAGTTGTTGAAGTAAAGACTGTATGGCCTTGCAAACTTAAACTGACCTTTTCCAGAAAACATTTTGTAGATATCTGCTGTATGTCAATTTTGTATGACCTTTGTTGGATATGGATGATAGTTAGGAATTTTTTTTTAATTTTCTGTTTTCACATTAGGGAAAGTACCTCCCTTCACATTTTTACTTAATTTTGTTCAATTTTGTTCATTTCCGTATGGTGAAGTATGTCACTGTGATCTCTCTCTCCTCTATCTTTCTCGGAACTCATACTTGTAATTTCCTAAATAGACTGAAATTACCATAATCACTTCCTCTTTGACCCAAGAGATATTAAGAAGAGCTTTTATCTTTCTGGGTATATATGTCTATATATTGTTTTTGGCTTCTTTATTCTTTTGTTATTAATCAGACATGTTTTGCACTGAATTCAGAAAATCTGGTGTTTATAACTTATAACCTGTGAAAGTAATACATGATTCTTTTTTGAAAACAGTCCAGGAATTTGAAAAGAATATACATTTTCAGTGTTGTACAATGTTGGATTTATATATTCATTATATGCTTTATGATTACCAAATGCCTTTTATCTTTACTTATTTTTGCTTAATTTATCACTCAAAGGTAGACGGTATTGTCTGAATGGTTCTGAGTAAACTTATTTTAATAACATAGGTTTCAATACATAAAGCATTTTAAAAACTCCATTCAGCATAAATTTTAAAAACACTTAATCTATATCAGATAAAAAAAAAAGAGTTCCTGCTCTCCTGAAGCCCTCATGATGGGAAATATTTTATGGACATCAAAACAAAGTAAAATAAAAACCACTTTTAATAACACTGTATAATTTCTTTTCAATTTTTCTAACTGCTAAGAAGAATAAATATAAGATACTATATATCGATATGGAATAAGAAAATTTTACTTTGTGTGGAAAGCCATGACTTTTTCTGCTGTGCTTCTCTTTTAGATGCTGTTTAATGTATAGTTCTCTAGGAAATATGTATGCTGAGGATTGCAGATTGAGAATTATAGGCAGGAGAAAAGCAAAAGTGTGAAGGCCTTGAGTGAAAAACGGAAAGAAAACCAAGTGAAAGGAGGTAAAAAATAGGGTTGGAAGAAAGAGAAGGAGGAAAGGATGACTGGAGGCACCCTCCTCTGCCCAGAGGGCAAACTAAAGATTCTGAATTATTTCCTCAGAGCAAGGGAAGATTTTAAGCAAGGAACAAGATCCTATCTTTTCCCCCATTTAAATATATGTTTTCTTTAGTGTGGGAGGTATTGTGGAGAGGATGGCAAGATACTGGATATAGGAAGAAAATTCAGGAGGCTAGACTCTACCACTGTTAACAAGTGATTTATTGTAACACTATTTACACAAGGGAGGTTTTTGTGGTGTCTCAGTGTGGTGTCTGTCCCATGAGATGGGGGCCCCCAAATGTGGGGAGACTGTTGATCCCGTAGGAGCCAGTGGCATGGGCTGGGAAAGGATTCACCCAAGGCAGAACAAACAAGATAGAAGTTTATTGCTCCAAAGGGGCGTAGCAGGTAGGACATCAAAGGAGAGACTTTCTGCAAGGAGGCAGTGGGTGGGGACCTTATTTAAAGTGGAAGGTGAGGAGGTAAGGGACTATGGAATTTTCCCTTTTTTGGTAACTGTGTCTGGTTGTAAATAACCCATCCATTGATTAGTTAGGGCCAATGGATATTTCCATGTGGGTCACATGATGGGCCTGTCTATATTCATCCCGGTGCTCCCTGTGGGCCCTTTTGCCTTGATCAAGCTTCTTGCTCAAGCCTGTTGTCCAGGTTAATATTTAAAATGTTGATGTTAAACATTTAAAAATGTTAAATGTTTCAAAGATAATATTGTGATCACTTTTTTTTGTTTGTTTTTCTGTGTATCTCTAATGAGTTTGCCCTGACTTTTATGTCCATCTGTCCGTGCCTCTAGATATATCAGGATTCCTTTAAAAACTGCATTGTTTTGGGGTGTATAATTTTATTTTATGTAAATAGAATTGCATTATTTTTCTCCCTTTCTTTTGCTGCTTCTAACTGCTGCTTAACCCTATATAATGTACATCCATTCTCTTTTACATCTTCACTGTCTTAATTTTGTACCACAGGGTACTTCAGATTCCCCCAAATCATACATGATGCTGCAGTTGCCATAGTCATGTCTGTCCTTTGATGAGACTATGTGAGCTTTTCTTTGTGACCATACATCCATGGTGAATCTCAAGTACATCAGATATTTGCCTATCTCCAGACTGTCTGCTCTGGACCACCTTACCTGAGAAATGAATGAGGGTTTTTATATTGCCACAGTTTACCAACACTTAACATTTTTCAGTTTTCTCATTTTTAAAATATATTTGGTGTAAATGACAACTTGTAAAAAGTTCATTATAAAAAGTTTTCAAACATACCTAGAAATACAGAGAAGAGTAAAATGGATCTCCTTCAGTGAATTGTTATTTACATTTGCTTTATTTGGTTTAATTTTTTTATTGTTTTGCTGAAACATTTAATTCAAATCTTAGTGTACTGGTTTTCTTTTGCTGTTGTAACAAATTACCACAAATTCAAAGGCTTATGTTGGCACGGATTTATTACCTTATGTTTCTAAAGGTCAGAAGTCCAAATTGGGTCTCAGTGGAATAAAATCAAAGTGTTGACAATATTGCATTTCTTTCTAAGTGCTCTGAGGAGAATTTATTTTCTTGTCTTTTCCAGTTTCTATAGGCCCTCTGTTCCCTGGCTCCTGGTCTCTTTCCATCTTCAAACCCAGTCATGGCTTTCTCACACCACACCACTGACAATGAGTGTTCTACCTCCCTCTTTTATATTTAAAATACCCTTGTGATTATGTTGTGCCCATTCAAATAATACAGGATAATTTCCTTATTTTATGGTCACTTGATTAGCAACCTTAATTCGGTCTGCACCCTCAATTCCCTTTTATGTAATGTAACATACCATAGTCACAGGTGCTGGGCATTAGGATGTGGACACCTTTGGGACAGTGTTCATTATTCTGCCTACCACACTTAGATATCATTCATTAGTGATTGATCTCTAAAAATTAAGGATTTTTACTATATAGCCACAATACTAGAATACCAGAATGATGTCTAGTGAAGTGTTTGGGTTTTCATTTTGTTTTGTTTTTTAATCAGGACCCAAACAAGGTCTATTTGCTGTATTTCATTGTTGCTATATCATTCAAGTGTTTTTTGATATAGACGGACCTTACTACACCCAGGTTTTTTTAATGCATTTTATTTGTTGAAATGCACAGTCCACTGTCCTGAAGAATATCCCACTTTATGATTTTGTTCTAATGTGTTCTGATGTTGAAGTATTTGTTGTATTTCCTTTAAACCTCAAACTAGATCCAAAGATCAAAACATATTCAAATTTAACATTTGGTGAAAATACTTGTCAGCTGATCCTATGTCTTTTACTTTGTATCACATTAGAAGACCCATATCTTCCTTTTCTGTTGTACTAAAGGGAGGTTTGAACATTCTTAGTGGCTGAGATTTGCTTACTGCCAATTGTCATAGAATTTCATGACTTTTACTTTGGCATTGTTGGAAATCTGGGGATATTTCTTTCTTTCTTTTTTAATGTTTATTTTGAGAGAGAGAAAGAGAGTGTGTGAGCGGGGAAGTGACACAGAGAGAGGAAGACACAGAATTCGAAGCAGGCTGCAGGCTCTGAGGTGTCAGCACAGAGCCCGATGTAAGGTTCGAACCAACAGACCTCAAGATCATGACCTGAGCCAAAATCAATGCTTAATGGACTGAGCCACCCAGGTGCCCCTCTGTGGGGACGTCTAAAGAATGATCCATTCAGCTGTTATCTGTGAGGTATTTATTTTTTTCTACAACATTCATTGTGGTCGTAGCTCATTTAGGCAATTCTGACCTCTTAATTTCATCTCATCCACACTATATTTTAGGAGTCTTTTTTACAGTTTTTGGTTAGTGGATGGTAGTCTTTCCTGTTTTCCAGTACGGTTACAGAATCCTCTAGTTATTTCTATACTGCTTTTTCCATTTCACTTGGAATTTTTGAGGAAGGATGACTAAGTTGGATACATGACATCATTTTTAAAAAATTTTTGATGATTTGGGGCACCTGGGTGGCACAGTGGATTAAGCATCTGACTTCGGCTCAGGTCATGATCTTGCGGTTTGTGAGTTCCAGCCCTGCATTGGGCTCTGTGCTGACAGCTCAGAGCCTAGAGCCTGCTTAGGATTATGTGTCTCCCTCTCTCTCTGTCCCTCCCTCACTCGTGCCCAGTCTCTGTTCTGTCTTTCTCTCAAAAATAAATAAACGTTAAAAAAATTGTTTTGATGATTTTATTTGTAGAGGCAGAGATGACACAGTCTGCTTTTAGTATCTACTGATTAAGAGAACATAAAGAAAAAAGTAACAGTATGATTTTAGTAACTCTTAAATGTGTGTGAAATGTATTAATCAAAATATGGAATTCATTTGCATTTTTTAAATAGCAGTTCAAATATGTACTAGATGTATATTTTAATATTCTGCTAATGTCTAATGCATGTGTGGATTCATGAACTTTTTGCGATTTATGACCCCTCCCTAGGAGACTATAGACTTTAGAGTAGAAACCATGGCTTAAAGGAACATGACTACCAATTTGGAATTTCAATGGGACTTATTATCTGAATTAATTCTTAATCCCTAGGCTATGAAAATGCAATTGAAAATTAGCACTTTAATGCTTAAGTGATTCATAGGATGAATTACCTTTTCAGCAGCTAAATGTTACCCTAGGGGTATAAAATATTTACTATGATTTCCCAAATTATCCATGTTTTATCCATAAAGCACTCTATATTAAAAAGGGGGTTATTTCATTACTCAATAAATATTTTTTTCTTTGACCATATGTCTTTTGTTGTTGTTGTTGTTGTTGTTGTTATATATTGGGGATACAGCAGTAAGAAAAAATAGACACTTATTATATTGTTCTTGCATTTGGAGTTTGTAGTTACTTATGTGAAATTGCATCTGATCTTCATTCTATTAACTAAGGTAAGATAGGGACAATTTTGGTATTGAGGACAATTACATTTGCGATGAGTATAGAGAAAGCCTATATATTAGTTATGATTTGGTTATCTGTAAATAGTAGAAGATACTAAATTAACAGTGACTTAAACAAATAAGTTTATTTTTGTCAACTGGAGGTGATGAGTCTAGTTTCTGGTATGGCTCTCAGTTTCATGTTAGGGACTTAAACTGTCAAGGTTCAGTAAGGGAAGCAGAAATGCAATCATGTTGATAGAGGGATATATGATAGGAATTAGATATTACACAACTTTGGAAAAAGCTAGGAAGTAAAAGTCTAGGAGAGAGTTGAGATTTTTTTTCTCCAAGCAGTTAATCTGAGAAGCCAGCTATGTTCAGGGGCTAAAAGTATGGCAAGGATAAAGCTTCTGGGTATGTCTATAGAAAATTTTGTTTCTGTGTGTTACCTCCCCCATGGGTTTACTTTCAGGCTTCTCTTGGAGGAGCTCTTGGAGAAGCTTTCTTGGAGAGCTGCTGTTGGTTAACAAGGTCAGCATTTGAGAAGAAGGTCTGGACACAAAACAGAGGAGTGTGGGACAGGAACCCACTGGTACCTTTGTATCTGCCTGTCACAGCATCTCACCTTGGTAACCATCAGAGAATAATAGCTGTTGCCTGAATGTTATCCCCCAAAAGTCTTGCAGATTCTTCTTTTGGAAAACTCTAACATGGAAACTTGTAAAGAATATGATCCTGGGTAATAAACTAAGCCAACATAGTCCAAACTACTTGAGGTAAAAAAGAAAGACAAGAGAAAAGAAAAAAAGAAAAGGAAAGAAAAAAAAAATCTCAGCCAGGTGCTCAAAAGCAAAGCCAGACAAGCAGAGAATATTCATTTGGATGGTAAGGAGTCATTTAAGCAAGTGATCCACGTAGGTCTAATATTGTCAGGGAACTTTGGGGAGTAGGATTAAGAAGTAAGTTGGTCAAAATTGTGTAAAATATTAGCAGAAAGGGTATGTAGAGGTATATTTTAGAGGTATAATGTAGCTAAAGAAAATGTTGAATATTGGGATAGCATTTTAAATCACTTTATAAGAGTTAGTAATTTCCAGTTTGCCTTTCCCTTTTAATCTTTATTTTATATTATTGGAAAAAGTAACACAACAACCTGAATTCAAGAGTATTTTGCCTTCTTTAGATGCATATGCTATCTGGATGAGTTTAGGGAATGAACACTGAAGTGTGTATTAGACAGTGATGGAGTATGTGTTCCTAATACATTTGGCAAGTGCTCTGAGGGAAATTACTTTGTTCTTATTCAGACAGATACCATCGTGTTCTCCCTAAATAAAATGCCTATAACCAGTCATTTCTGTGTGAGGAAGAGGGATGGTCAGTATTGAATAAGAAACAAACATTGTTGAGATTTATTAAGATGATGGTTAAGCTGTGAAGAGCCACACAGTGGTGAAGTTTTTTCCTGGTAGCTCAGCTACCAGGAAAATTTTGCATTCATAGAAACAGTTGGCTGTATTCACATCCATCCAAGGATGTGGCATCATAAGGAAAATGCCTACAGCTCCTAGGAGAGGGGGGATGGAGGCTTGCAATCTAAGAAGTAGGGCTAAAAAAAGCAGGTTCTCATAGGAAATACCATTAAAAGAAAATATCCTCCAGTAAAATTGTCTTTTCTACCACAGCCCTCCGGCAGCATTCCATGTTGCAATTTCTGGAGAATATCCTACAAGGTAGACAGTAATACAGTAGATAGAGCCCTACTTGTGAATGCTAGGAAAATAAGCAAATTAGACACTAAGTTTTGCACCAGAGACTCTGGTTGTGTCACAATGTCTTCCCCCCTTCTTCAATAGAAAAAGAGCCTGAGATTTGATAAAATGGCACATGTCTGCCCAAAGACTACATTTTCCAGCTTCCCTTAGAGTTGGATATGGTCATGTAACTAAATTCATCGGAGGAAAAAAAAAAAAACAAAAAAACGGAAGTGGTTTTTAGTATATGCCTCGTAAGGTTGATGATGTAATTTTTTCCCTTCCTTTCACCTTCTGATCAGGTATAGATGCAGGCATATCTTAGACCAAGAGGTTTTTTTAATAATAGATGCCAATCACACAGGTAAATCATATGTTAAAAAGAGAGTGGGTTCCTGCAGTAGGTGGCCACATACACATTGCCACTGCTCCTATCTATAGGTGGAATCTATTTCTCATCCATTGAGTGTAAGCTAGTCTTTTAACTTCCTATAACCAAGAGCATGTGGTTGACGTGAATCTTTAATACCAAGCTCTGCAAAGACTTTCAGGTTTCACCCTTGCACTTTTGTGACACTCTGTTGGAAACCAGTTGTCATATAAGAAATCTTATTATCCTGGGGCGCCTGAGTGGCTCAGTTAGTTGGGCATCTGACTTCAGCTCAGGTCATGATCCTGCGGTTCATGAGTTGAAGCGCTGCGTCTGGCTCTGTTGTCAGCTTGGAGCCTGGAGCCTGCTTTGGATTCTATGTCTCCTTGTCTTTCTGCCCCTCCCCCACTCATGCTCAGTGTATCTCAAAAATAAATAAAAACATTAAAAAAAGAAAAAAAATCTTATTACCCTTCTTTTAGAGAGCTCAAGTTAGCCATGTTAAAGGATACATGGAAAGAGATAGATGCCCAGCCTCAGGTGAGACAAAGCATGTGAATGAGGAAGAACACATGGGACATCCTGTCCCTCTCATACACCATAAGAAACAGAAGAACCACACAACTGAGTCCAATCCAGATTAAAGAATTATGAGAAATAATAAAATAGTTCTTGCTTTGAGGCGATAAATGTTGGGGTAGTTTGTTATATATCATAGATAACTGAATCACTCTCTTTATTGTTCTCATATGATATAACCACACAACTTCCTCTTTGGAAACCACTCAGAGCAAGTCTGAGTGAATCACAAAATTCAAATATCATGGCTTCATCTGTTACATTGAGATGACCTGTCTCTTCACAGATGATGAAGGCAACCCTTTCTTTCTCCTCTTGACCTCAGATCTCAGGTTTCTCTCCTTTGTGACTTTTGCTCATTCATAGCACTATAAAATTTCTGCGCTGATCCAGATATATGACAACCACTGAGTTTTTTTTTTTTTTACAAAAGCATAAATGATTATACTGTTGAACTTTGCAGCTTATCATTTTAAATTTGAGCACATTTTAAAGATTGTATTGGGAATTTTAAGATGTCTTTACTGTTAATGATTTCACAATTTTTATTGAGTGTATTCCCACTTATTTAATTACTGAGAAGCAAATGTATTGAACACGTTAACCTTTTTAATGGTTCTGACATGTGCTGTAGATATGGCCAAAATATAACATTCTGCTGTCTAATATTTTATGTCTCAAAGCTTCAAAATTATTACATTTTATCTTAACATATCTGATGAACAAAATTCACCCAGATTATTATTGCTATTGCTGTTATTATTTTAGTTTTTTTATTGCGTTCTTTTTTTACCCGTCTTATAAATTCTTTATTGTGCCTCAATAATTCTGCCCCATTTTAAATGTAATATCTCCAGGCATGAGTCTATTCTGTCTATCCCATGGAGAAGTGAGAATATTAAGGCATAAATAGTGATTCCTTCCCTAGTTCTATAGGAGGAATGAAAACATCATATCCTGAGAAAAGAAACATATACC
Source organism: Lynx canadensis (assembly GCF_007474595.2). Lineage (NCBI taxonomy): Eukaryota > Metazoa > Chordata > Mammalia > Carnivora > Felidae > Lynx > Lynx canadensis. The sequence goes on from NC_044305.1 coordinate 96,772,511, forward strand.
AATTAATGCTCAACAGTATAGATGCAACCTGTCTTTTTTTTTTTTGAGAGAGAGAGAGCATGTGCATGCATGGGGGAGGGGCAAAGGGAGAGGGAGAGAGAGAATCTCAAGCAGGCTCTACACACCCAGCACAGAGCCTGAAGCTGTGCTCTATCTCATGACCATGAGATCATGACCTGAACTGAAATCAAGAGTCAGACGCTTAACTGACTGAGCCACCCGGGTACACCACAACCAGTATTTAAGGAAAGAATAACCACATTTAAAAAAATGGAATTTCTAATATAATATTTAATGTCCCAAACCTTCATAAAAACCTATCCTTTTGATTTTAATGCCCTCCTATGTGTTGTTCATTGAATTTAATAATAATAATAATAATAATAATAATAATAATAATAAACCTTCCAAACCATTTATTTAAGTGATATTTAAGACTCAGCTGCCATGTGAAACATTTCCTCTGTAACACTACTGAATAATTTACCTTTTAGTAGGTATGAGTGTTGACATTTAAAAGTTTATAGGGACTATAGAGACTATTTTGTTCAAACCTTGTAGTTTATAACCCAAGATACATTTAAAACCTGGTAAAAATGGCAATCTTGCAGGCAGAGAAATCTAGTCAACCAGTGTAGAAGTCCACATTCTCTTCAGCTAATGTTTGAAGTGTTCCATTCTAATTCTTTTAACGACATCTCCTTAGTACTATATTTGTCACGTCATACCTAAAATCCTCCTTCTATTATATCATTCTCCACTACCAAACTAAGTCCCCCTACCAAGACAATCAAGGTCCTAAGTACTAGTCTGATATTAAAGATGAAATAATAATAACTATCCTTATATTGAAACATTAGATCTACCCTATGACCCAGCAATAGCACTTCTAGGAATTTACCCAAGAGATACAGGAGTACTGATGTATAGGGGCACTTGTACCCCAATGTTTATAGCAGCACTCTCAACAATAGCCAAATTATGGAAAGAGCCTAAATGTCCATCAACTGAGGAATGGATAATGAAATTGTGGTTTATATACACAATGGAGTACTACATGGCAATGAGAAAGAATGAAATATGGCCCTTTGTAGCAACGTGGATGGAACTGGAGAGTGTGATGCTAAGTGAAATAAGCCATACAGAGAAAGACAGATACCATATGTTTTCACTCTTATGTGGATCCTGAGAAATTTTACCGAAGACCATGGGGGAGGGGAAGGAAGAAAAAAAAAAAAAAGAGAGGGAGGGAGGCAAACCATAAGAGACTCTTAAAAACTGAGAATAAACTGAGGGTTGATGGGAGGTAGGAGGGAGGAGAGGGTAGGTGATGGGTATTGAGGAGGGCACCTGTTGGGATGAGCACTGGGTGTTGTATGGAAGCCAATTTGACAATAAATTTCATATTAAAAAAAAGAAACATTGTTTTCACTAATTAAAAAAAAAAATGTTCTCTGTTCCAAAATGTCACATTTGGATCATGTGACTACACATGCTGTCTTGTATTCATACCATTTTTAACATTTAAAATACTTTGAAAGGTCTTGTCTTTATTTTTAAATATGCCTAATAGTTACAGTGATTATCAAATAATGTTCTCTTTATATCAGTTCAGATTCCCATCTTTTTTTGAGGCCCAGGTAATGATAAACCCCTCATCATAAAGCTTTCATTGATCATGATAACCCCACTGACTTCTCCTCTCAGCATCTAGAGATTTTATTTGCTAATCACTTGAAACTTGCTCCACATTGCCTTGATCTGTGTGTTTTTTTTCCTCATTTATTCTAAGCTTATATCCTCAAACTAGACTTTATACTTTTTTTTTTTTTGGAGGCAGTATTACTAAACTACATTTCTACTTTTTATTACAAGGTCTGGGACAGTTTCACAAACACTATTAAATATTTAGTGAGTACATTACATTTGAAAAAATGAAGAGTTCAAGTAAAAAACTAATATAGAAGAGGTGAACAGTTAGCCTGATGATAAAACCAATTTAAATTGAAAACCATACCTGTTGTTTATTGAGTGTATACAGTGAACTGTGTTTTTTGTGAAGTACTTTACATACACTTTCTCATTCAGCTAATTATATAGGTGATTTGCTTGAATAAACTGTATTTAAAATAAGTTGGAATCTAGGTAAATTTGAGGTTTATGAAACAGATTTCAAATTGTCAGAAACCAGTACCTTCTGGTAAGGGATTACTTTCTTTCTTGTTTGAAAATGATTTCTTAAAGTAGAGCCTCTTTGAGCAGATGTCAGAGAATGTAGTGAAACAAGGAGGGAAGGAAGACACATGGAGAGATGGAGAGCCAAACAACACAATGACTGTGCTATTTAGATTATGATGTCAGACATGCTAACCTTCTCCTTAATTCCATTTGCTTATTGTGGTCTAAGCATCAACTGAAAACAGAATTTCTGTTCAATTTATATCTTTCACAGAATCAACCCATCTCTAAATCTTGCCAAGAAGCACTCATTTGCAAGTAATGGTGCCCTCATCCTCCTTGTTTCTTGGCTTCCATGTCTCCTGAACACATTCTTAAAAGTTATTTTAATGTAACTTTATGTCATGCTATTTGCTTTTTTTAAATCCACTTTGGTTCCCCCATAGTCAGCACTTCTACATCCTTAGGCAATATATTTTCCTAAAAGAGCACAATAGCCAACATTTTCTAACCTTTTTGTGAGTTCCTCAGGACTATAAATTCATTATAATGGAGTAAGTGAACACTTGCATCTCATGTCCATACATACCCCACCAAAATATAGATGTGCTGATTAACACATAATACAAATGCTTTATGTTCCAAATAGCCACCCAGAGGAAAGAATGTGCATTTGATTTTATTGCTGAGCATTATGCAAGATGAAAGGGGCATGTGTGTATAATTAAAAAGCTGCAAATGTCACTGACTCTGTGGTCAGGAGGCTAGCTTAAAAAAATTCAGGCAATTGTGTATTTTGTGACCTTGTCTACCTGCCAAAATGAGAGGACTGAAAATGAAACTGCTGAGCTGGGAACAGAAAAACAAATCTTAGGCACCGTGATTTCTTTCTGGCACAGAAAGATCAGTGCAATACAATGTTAGGGGTGCAAAATGACCACTATTCCAATTTTGTCTATTTTTTTTTCTGTTGATGTACTAGTTACTGAGAAGATTGTGTCAATTAACAAGAGTAAAAATATGAACTCTAGCTCTTTTTGATAGTGACATTTTAGTTTAGTGACTCAGAGCACAATCATAGAAGCCATTCTGCAGGAGTTTAAATTTTAGCTCCACCAGTTCCTAGCTGTGTAACTTTGAGAAGACACTTAACTTCTATTTACCTCATTTTCCACATATTTAAACTAGAGATCATAATGACACTTACTCCTAGGAGTATTGTGAGGATGGAATGAGTTACTATATGCAAAGGGACTAGAAAAGTGTCAGGCACATAATAAACCCCAAAGGTGTTAGGTGTTATTATTCAGAATGGCCCCACCCCAGTCTGGGAATCCTTATTTCTCAGGTTGAGATTCATCTTTTGTTCTCTTACTTTCCTCATCAAAACTTTCTCTAAAGCCTTTTGACTTTTTAAAGGGAGAAAACCAAGTAAGGAATTAACATCATGTGAGACCAGCATTATATTAGGTAATTTAAATATACTTTTAAAAGTTATTATTATAGGGGCGCCCGGATGGCTCAATCAGTTAAGCATCTGACTTTGGCTCAGGTCATGATCTCACCATTTGTGAGTTTGAGCCCCGCATCAGGATCTGTGCTGACAGCTCAGAGCCTGGAGCCTGCTTAGGATTCTGTCTCCCTCTGTCTCTCTCTGCCCCTCCCCCACTCACGCTCTCTCTGTCCTTCAAAAAATAAATGTTTTAAAAAAAATTTTAAAGTTGTTATTATTATAATAATAGTTCCTTACATATGGATGATGTCATCCCCTTTATGGGTAAGGAAGCTGAGGTTTGGAGAGGAAAAGTTACGGATATGATTATTTAGAGAGGGTGAGGCAAAACCTAGCCTAGGGCAAATCTGTTTAAATGTAAAGCCTGTCATCTTTCCAAAATGTCATACAATGTTTTATTTTTCAACCAAAAAGCATTTGTATTTCAACCTATATCTCATAAAATATTTTCATAAAATCCTCTCAATTGATTCCTGTAAGAAATTTGAGAAATTTATATTGTTAATATATCACTTAACAAATGACAAATAAAATTCATTGAGAAAGCAAGTTTATTAACCTTATACAGACAGTAAATGGCAGAGAAAAATGCAAAGTTAGGGTATCTTGATAATTTTTTTTAGTATTTCTACCAAAGGGATTTATAATGATAGGCAACATTCAAGTACTGACTTTTCTGGGAGAATGTATGTTTTTTGCAACTGGCTGCTGGTCATGACATAAAAGTCCAATAGGGAAGTTTCAGGCAGCTCTCAGTGGGGCTGTATGTGAGAAACAGAATTGCTAGAATCACACTTTGTCATATAGCTTATCTCCTACCTCGCCTCTCTGTGGACCAGCCATGTAGCTTGGCAAATATGGCCTGTATGCCAACTTTAATATATGCCTTTGACAGGAATAAAAACTGCTTCTGCTACTAGAGGGAACAGATAATGCAATTGGAAGAATCCAGCAATTCCAAGTCAACTCTGAAGGTCTGGGAAGGAGATTACAGAATGTAGGAGCACAAGTGGTATTTTTTACCTTTTGTTTTGCTTGAAGTTTTCCACCTCTGAGTACAATGATAGAATTTTTTCTTCCATCACATGGATGGCACAACCAGAATGAAGGATGGGTGAGAAGAGTCACGGTTCATTTCTCCAAAAGAAAGACCTTGTTTCGCATATGACTTCGTCAAGCAAAGGCAATCTTTGTGGAAGTATTTTAAAAGTAGCTGGCAACCAGAGCATGTTTCTCTAAAACAGAATACAGTGTCCACGTAGAACCAAGACTTGGAGTGACAAGGAAACTCTAACCTTCCAGAAATCTACTAGAAATCCCACTTATCAGAGCATGCCACCTAATGTTGTTCACTAATTTACCTCTCAGAATGAATGAATAGGGAGATTGCTAAACTGAATTAGATCATTCATGTCAATAGGAACAAAAAGTGGGAAGGATTAGAGACAATTATTATGCCAATGTTACGAACTGAATTTTTATTTGTGCCCCTCTCCCACAAATTTATATGTTGAAACTCAAATCCCAATATGATAGTGTGGATATTGAGAGGTAATTAGGTAAAGAAGGTGGATCCTAAATTAATGGGATTAGTGCCTTTACTAGACGTGAAAGAGGTGAATGTTCTCTGCTCTCTGGTGTATGAGGATAAAAGGCAGAGAAGATAACCATCTACAAACCAGGAACCATGTTTTTACCAGACACTTGGCTGGCATCTTGATCTTGGACAGTTCACCCTTTAGAACTGTGAAAAATACATTTCTTTCGTTTAAGCTACCCAGTCTATGGTACTCTGTTATAGCAGGGCAAACTTACTCAGACAGACCCATTTAAGTTCTTAGTAGCAAAATAAAAATTTTCACAAAAATAAAAATAAATAGGTGTAATTAAGGCATGATTCACATATACTTTATTACACACACAGAGAAAATTTTTAAATCATAAAGACATAATCTCTCATATGACTATCACCATCAACATCTATTTGTATAACATCTAGTTTGTATAAGAGATTTTTAAAATATTAGTTCAAACAGAAATACTTAAAAAAACCTGTAGGATATAAGTTATTTTTCTTATGTTATAGAGAAGGAATATAAGACTCACAGAGATTAAGGGACATGCCCAAATTTATATTCATTGAACTGAGAATTGAACCCAGATCCAGATTAAAAGTCCTGATCTTTGTACCACATCAGTGAATGAGTTCTTAAATGGCTGATTGACTAAGATATTAAAAGTACTAAAACACTATACAATAGGAAATTATCCCAAGAAAAATGGAAAAATTGGTTAATGCACAAAAACATTGTAACATCCCTGAAAATTATTGAGATGGATTGTATCCGTGAAAGGAAGTATAGCTAAATATTGTCTGAACCCTAGAGTGAGAACAGAGCCAGAATGAAGTTCAAAAAATACGGCAAATGTAATTCACAGAACTTTTGTTTTTGTTTGTTTTTGTTTCATTTTTCTTTTTTGTTAATAATGAGAAGTTGGAAGGGATAGGCCAGTTGTTTGTAAAAAAAAATGCAACAGTGTAGCATAAATAGAACAAGGTAGAAGGCAAAATGATTGAACTACAACTTCGTTTTAATCTTCTCTTGCAAGAAAGCTATACTGAAAGTTCAAAAGTGTAGAAAATTATGATAACTAGCAAATTTAAATTCAAGATAATTTGGATATTATGAGACTGTCCCAACTTGGTTTTAGTATGCAGACTCAGACAAAGGTTTGCTAGACTGCTAAATGAATTTAAAGATGAAAGCCAGAAGATACTATTTTTATTTAGAAGTGATGGAGGAGAAAGTCAAACATGACAACATATTTTATGTCTAAGCTTATAGAAATAGAAAGCAGTCAAAATGGGGTATTTATTTTAGAGAAGAAAAGATGAAGTGGAGACAAAAATAATTTTTCACAAGCACCTGAAGGACAGTTATACAGAAGAGACAATGCATTTTAAATGATTCTCTCAGATAGAACAAAAAGAAATAGATGGAATTTTTAGGAAGGAATATTTTGTGGAAGACATTATTCATAAGAACACTTGGAAGATTTCATACATCAAAATGGCCATCTCTTATAGAATGAATCAGGATGTATTTAGTGTGGATTTACCCCCCCCTTTTTTTTTTTACCTTGTATATATCCAAGTTATTTCTACTTTTTCTTCTATAAAGGAAAATTGGGGATGATTGCTCTTTGAAAATGAATAATCAGGAAATACATGCTTTATAAATAACATTTAATTAGATATCTCATGCAATGTAGCAGTAATGAAGGGGAGGACTAGAAATTAGGAGAAGGATATTCTCATGGAAAACAAACAGTATTTTTAAGGTCCTGATGTTGAGAGGGGCTTGATTTGTGTAAGAGATAGCAGGGAGTCCAGTGTGGCTGGAGTGGGTGAATGAGAGGAATGGTGAACCAGCAAGGGGAGAAGATATTAGAAGGCTGTGCGATGATTGTAAGAAATTCACTTTCACTATGATATTAGAAGTCACTGAAAGTATTTGAATACAGAAGTGGCTTGAACCAAGATTTTTATCCTGGTTTTATTGAAGTATCATTGATAAATACAATTATATATATTAAAGGTGTATATAGCTTGATGATATATAATATCAATATTGATATATAATATCTATATAGAGAGGTATATTATAATAATTGCCACAGTCAGTTCACTCAGTCTTCTATATAGAGACTAGACATAAACTACAAACAAATAAACAAATAATCCATTTGGTAGACTACCTCAGTTGTCTAGGTAAGAGAATGTGATTATTTGGAACAGAAAGAAAGCATTAAAGGTGTGAAAAATGGTAGGATTTTGAATATGTTACTAACAATGAGACTTATCAAAAAATGGATGAAAGTTTTAAGGTAAAGAGAGGAATAAAGGATTACAACAAGAGTTTTGTTTTAAACAATGGGAAATTGGAGTGGCCTTTCCAGGGACAAACTGAAGGGAAAGCATATTTGAGAGAGTCAATAAATTCATAATAAGACAGGGACATAAAATGCTGTTGAACTGGAGAGGCCTATTAAAAGTGGGAATACCAACCATTTCTTCACTGGATTATTTGTTTTTTGGGTGTAGAGTTTGGTGAATTCTTTATAGATTTTGGATACTAGTCCTTTGTCCGATATGTCATTTGCAAATATCTTTTCCCATTCCGTTGGTTGCCTTTTAGTTTTGATTGTTTCCTTTGCAGTGCAGAAGCTTTTTGTCTTCATGAGGTCCCAATAGTTCATTTATGCTTTTAATTCCCTTGCCTTTGGAGATGTGTCAAGTAAGAAATTTCTGCGGCTGAGGTCAGAGAGTTTTTTTTTTCCTGCTTTCTCCTCTAGGGTTTTGATGGTTTCCTGTCTCACATTCAGGGCCTTTATCCAGTTTGGGTTTATTTTTGTGAATGGTGTAAGAAAGTGGTCTAGTTTCATTCTTCTGCATGTTGCTGTCCACTTCTCCCAGCACCATCTGTTAAAGAGACTGTCTTTTTTCCATTGAATATTCTTTCTTGCTTTGTCAAAGATTAGTTGGCCATACTTTTGTGGGTCCAATTCTGGGGTCTCTATTTTATTCCATTGGTCTACGTGTCTGTTTTTGTGCCAATACCATGCTGTCTTGATGACTACAGACACTTCTCTAAAGAAGACAATCCAGATGGCCAACAGGCACATGAAAAGATGCTCAATGTCACTCCTCATCAGGGAAATACACATCAAAACCATACTGAGGTACCACCTCACGCCAGTCAGAGTGGCTAAAATGAACAAATCAGGAGACTATAGATGCTGGAGAGAATGTGGAGAAACAGGAACCCTCTTGCACTTTTGGTGAGAATGCAAACTGGTGCAGCCACTCTGGAAAACAGTGTGGAGGTTCCTCAAAAAATTAAAATTAGATGTACCCTATGACCCAGCAGTAGCACTGCTAGGAATTTACCCAAGGGATACAGGAGTACTGATGCATAGGGGCACTTGTACCCCAATGTTTATAGCAGCACTTTCAACAATAGCCAAATTATGGAAAGAGCCTAAATGTCCATCAACTGATGAATGGATAAAGAGGTTGTGGTTTATATACACAATAGAATGCTACTTGGCAATGAGAAAGAATGAAATATGGCCTTTTGTAGCAATGTGGGTGGAACTGGAGAGTGTTATGCTAAGTGAAATAATTCATACAGAGAAAGATAGATACCATATGTTTTCACTCTTATGTGGATCCTGAGAAACTTAACAGAAGACCATGGGGGAGGGAAAGGGGGAAAAAAAGTTAGAGAGGGAGGGAGGCAAACCATAAGAGACTCTTAAAAACTGAGAATAAACTGAGGGTTGATGGGGAGTGGGAGGGAAGGGAAAGTGGGTGATGGGGTATTGAGGAGGGCACCTGTTGGGATGAGCACTGGGTGTTGTATGGAAACCAAACTTGACAATAAAGTTCATATTTTAAAAAAAAAGTGGGAATACTGAATTGGCAGTTGATAATTTGATTCATGAATTCAAGAAAGAGGTCAAGGAAGGGGATTTATTGTAGAATTGGAAAGTATTGGAGAATATGTGATATTTAAATCAATGAGACTAGATGAAATCACACAGGAGTATAGAAGAGAGGTCCAAAGGCTGAGTCTGGGCATGCCAGAATATAGAGATTGGGAAGTAAGGAAAAGTGAGTAACAAATGCGGAACAAGGTAAATCAGGAGAGTCTGAGGTTAAGATGCTACCTACAAATAGCATGTCAGGAAAATGAGAGCAGTCAGTGCTAATTGGTCAAACTAGATGAAGACTGAGAGTTAACTAGGAGACATGGAAATATAGTTGTTATTGGTGATCTTGGTAAGGTACATTTTAGTGGGGTAGTTGAAGCAACAGTATAATTGAGGAGAGTTGAATAGAGAAGGAGAATCTAACAAAAAGAGTCAGTGAGGATAGGCAGGCATGAGGGGCAAATCATTTCGCTTTGAAGGCGACATGGGACAGTGAATAGAATGAGGTGCAGATCAAAGAGTTTTATCTTATTTGTTTTATTCACACATTTAATTAAATATGTACTTGGGATGAAGAGATTATACAGTTTGCGTACTTGCATACTGCTGGGTCTAATTCAGTAGAAAAGAAATGGGAAACATTAGAGCAATATGCTCATTATTTGAGTGAGGAGAGGATGTCATGACTGAATGGAGAAGTTGCTTTGCTTTTAGAAAGGTTTATGAACAGTTCACTCACATGTTGGGAGGGGAAGATGGGGATGCACTTGAGGTGAGTGGGCAGATAGGATTATGGTCATGAAATAGCAGTGTTCTAATGGCCTCTTTCTTCCCTCCATGAAAAAATCAAGCATGACCAGTTCAAATTCTTTTTCTCTTTTGATTTCTGCTGCTAGACTCATGACATGTTCAAGTAGTGACCAAGTTATCTTCCAAAACTACCCTTTCTTCAAACCAGGTCAGGTTTGGAGATACTCATTTTGTTTTGTGTGCAAAATGATATTCATTTTGTTTTGTGGGCAAATTTTCTCTTGACTATAGCTACCCAACAAAAAACAGGGTACATCAAAAAGAATTATGTTCCTACAGTGATTCAAACAATGAGATCTTAGCACAGAAATATTGAAGATCAATGGAACAGAAATCAGAATCTATAAAATACATACACATTTACACGCACACACACATAAGTACATGTAAATTTCAGTATGTAATGAAGGCAGAGTTTTAAATTGTTGGAAAAGAATGATACTTTTAGTAGAGTTTATAGGACTGACTTACTCTTCGAAATGAAAAAGACAAAGTTAGATCTTTTTTTTTTTTTTTTTTTACTTACCCAAAAAGAAATCCAGATTGATTAAAGCTATAAATGAAAAACAGAGAAAAAATTAACTGCCTGAAGAGAATATAGCCTATTTATAGTACAGTATGGAAAAATATTTTAAACAATTTTATTTTATCAGTTCAGTGACGTGCATTTAAAAATAAGATCTAGGGGGCGCCTGGGTGGCTCAGTTGTTGAGCGACCGACTTTGGCTCAGGTCACGATCTCACAGTTTGTGAATTAGAGCCGTGCATCAGGCTCTGTGCTGACAGCTCAGAGCCTGGAGCCTGCTTCAGATTCTGTGTCTCCCTCTCTCTCTGGCCCTCCCCACTCATGCTCTGTCTCAGAAATAAATAAACATAAAAAAATTGAAATAAATAAATAAATAAAAATAAGATCTAAGACAAATATTAGCAGAATTCTATGCATAGCTGTTTCTTCTGCTTTGTATCTGCATATTTGTAACAGTAGAAATATGTTTCCTTTTCTTATTTTATAAAATACCTATTTGCTTTGTCTTATAGAAGAGACCTCTTATATTTTCCTCTATACACCATAATCCCCTTCCCGTGCTCATAATGTAATTATGATTTTTCTTCATACAAGTGATATTTTGTCTTAAAAATCTTGGAAGAGAAAAATGTTTAAGCATATTTTGTTGATTGTGGACTAATATTATGTGGAGAGCCCATGCTAAAGAAACCTTTACACTCAGGAGCCCCTAAGTATGTGTTTTATAAGGCCTTTTTATGGAGGAGCTCAGTTTTCCACAGGAGACCTTCCCAGGTTCATGTCTGAGGGATTGGGGTGCTTGCCTGCATTCGAAAACTGTACGGGAAAGAAGCCTGGGTCCCCTGACCATTCAGACTCTTCCATGTTTAAGAGGTGTAAGTGGTGTAAGTTTAAGTGGTGTAAGAAACCACATGTTTCTTACAGCTTTTAAGCTAACCTTTGTTCATTGTTGGGCTTGAGACTCCTGAGTTCAGAGCATTTCCAGTTCAGATTCCCTTGAAAATAAGCTTTTTTCCTCTTGTCTGTTTTTTGGGTGTAAGAATGGGGGGATGGTCCTCTTTGGGACCATGTATATCAGATCTGAGGTATCTAATCCCCCTGTCCTCATATCGTCATGTATTCTCTACCTCTAAGAATTTTAGTACTTAGCTCCTTATACCCTGCTAAGTCAGTTATCCTAATTTATCTGATTTCAGTCTTCTAAAAATTATTGAAATGCTAATTTTCTGAAATTTCCCTTCCCAAACTCTTTGTATTCATTCACTTTGTTGAGAAGGAACCGCTAAAAGTTTGTGTAACATCCACAATTGTAACCCAAGCCACTTAATAATAGTCAAACATGACCTAATGTGAAATTCTATAAAGTGAAAGAGTCATAAATTGTATTTATCAATAGTTAAAACCATTTATAAATTTAAAAAATTAAGTAATTGAGGGGCTCCTTGGTGGCTCAGTCAGTTAGGCATCTGACCTCAGCTCAGGTGATGATCTCACAGCTTGTGAGTTCAAGTCCCGTGTTGTGCTCTGTGCTGACAGATTGTAGGCTGGAGCCCACTTCAGATTCTGTCTCCCTCTCTCTCTGCCTCTCCCCTGCTGTGCTCTATCTCTCTTTAGAATAAACAAGCATAAAAAAAAAATTAGGGGCACCTGGGTGGCTCAGTTGGTTGAGTGCCAGACTTCAGCTCAGGTCATGATCTCACGGTTTGTGGGTTCGAGCCCTCTGTCGGGCTGTGTGCTGACAGCTGTAAGCCTGGAGCCTGCTTTGGATTCTGTGTCTCCCTCTCTCTCTGACCCTTCTCAACTCATACACACACACTCTCTTTCTCAAAAATAAATGTTAAAAAATTTTTAAAAATTAAATTAAATAATTCGATTAAAAGAGACATGTAAAGATAAATGTCATAACGTATAAGAGGAAAAAAAGAATGTCAATTATGTACATAACTGTTTGAAAATAATAATGAAAGTATGAGTAACCTAATGAAAACAATAGGCAAAATGTATCAGTATGCAGTTCACAGAAGAAAAAAATGATTAATATATGAAAGATGATCAGATAACTAAAGAGAAGCAAATTTATAGGATAGGATTCCACATTTATCCAACTATCACATTTGTTAAGATGAAATGTTTGGTAATCTCTTGTATAAATGAGTGTGGAGAAACAGACATTCTCATGTGCCACTGGTACAAATGTAAATTAGCTCCATGTGTATGGAGAGTTAATTGCTAACATCCATCAAAATCTAAAATGCCCACTTCAATCCAGCAACTTCATATCTATAAAGTATCCTTAAAATATTTACATAAAACCAGGCAAAATTGCACATATAAGGTTATTATTTCAACATTTCAGCAGTTAACAAAATAAGGAGCGCCTAATACTAAAGAGAATAATCATATATAACATGATATATGCATGCAATGTAATAATTGATATTTGCAAAGAAAGATCTATATATACTAATATATGGCAAATGTCTAGGATTTTTAAAAATGTAAAGTCATACTTTATATAGTAAGCACTGATTTGTTCACTCAAAATAATGTACATTTATATATATGATGTGCATTTAAAATTACTGGATGATACATAAAAATTGTTATAAGCTCTTAAAGAGTAGAACTGGATGATGAGAAGTATGGGAGTAAATTTTGCTTTTCACTTTATGTTATTTCATACTTTTGAATAACATGATTTTGTAGAAAATATACATCCAAATTATGTTTTTAAATTACTATTTAAATAACTGGCAAAGTGTCTGTGATATTTTGGTAACAGAAAAAAATAATCCAAAATCATGAACCTATTTTGTTTAAAACTGCAAACATGGAAGTGGTAAAAAGTTAGTGAATGTGTGCATGTGTGTATAAACAGAGAGAGAAACGTGCAGAAAATGTTTCATTCAATTTATTTGCTTCCATTTTCTTAAATTATTTCATTTGTTATATGAAGCAACAAAACCACAGACACACGCACACACATAAAGTGATTTGAAAATAAAAAGGAAGGCAGAGGGGAGAGAGAAGGGAAGGAGCATTTTTCCTTCTGCCACTTATGCTAAATAGAATTCCTTGCCCTGGAGTAGGGAAGTGAAATAACCTCCAACATGCAGTAATACTCTAAATTATTATGCCTTATTCCTTGAGTTGTTGCATGCCCTCCCAGGCACAGAACACCAAGTCTGCCTCTACTGACTGCCTCTGCATTCCCATCTCTGGCTCAGCATCCCTGTAATGCCTATCAGGACCACTGGTTAGGGGGCAGTAAGGCACAGCTCTGCTTTGCACCCTTTTGCCTTTGTTCAGTTCTGCTGTGGCCTGGAATGCTTCTGCCCTTCTCCTTCCACTGGCCTCCACTCTGTGCTGTCTCTCTACTGACATCCTTTCCCTGTTCCAAACTTTGCACAGTGGTCACTTCTCATGGAATCCTCATTTGAATCAGTCCATGTCCCACGACTAGGAAGAAAATTAACAGATACCCCCGACCACTTCTTAATGTTGTGCATTTCAAATATTTGTTCACATGTATATTTTTTTAGAAGAGTATAATCTTCTTGAAATTAGAGCCTATGTTTATTCATCATTATATCTAAAGGTTTGTGTTTTTTTTTTTTTTTAGCACACTATTAGGTAAGAAGCATTTCTTTCTAAATATTAGCACATTTCATAGAATAAAATTTAATGATTACTTAGCATCCCATATAAATAAAGCCATTAGCTCAAATTTATATTCTTCCACAGATATATTATAGTATTTTTTCAGCTTATTAGTTTATGTTTTCATTTTCTTCCCAGCAAATAAAAGAATTTCAGTTGGAAATTTAATATAAGCCACTAGGACAATTTGGACTGAGTGGTATATTAAATTGTCAAAAAACTGAGTGTATAAAATATAACACTTCTTTCGGTACTGTAATTTGTGTTTCTGAAGCCAACTTTAGCATGCGGGAACTATTTCTGATTATTTTTTTTACTGGGCAATAGTATCTTTTAAAATGCTTCAGATACTATCTGAAATTAAATGTGAGACATTAAATAGAGTCCTTTTGGGAGATAAAAGCATTTTATTTAATTTCTGTGTTTATCACACTAGGAGAATCCTTAACACATGGCAGAGCACGGTGCATCCACAGAACATCCTAAGGAGGGGGTAAAATTTTTTTTATAGGCAGTATGAAAAATACATACAATGTCAGACCAAGTTAGAAAGCGTGGAAGAGGCAGAGTGGATTGGGAAGCTATGCTAAATGGAGAACCAGTAAAGACTGCCTGGATGAGTATACTTCCCACCTCAAAAATAGAAGGTGAAGATAAGACACCGTTCTTCCCAGGCACCAGCAGTGAAAACTGTGAAGAAACTAATTGCCTTCCAATTAGAGGCTGAAGGGAGATGCAAGGTTTTTTTATTTTCTTAAAGCAGGAATTTAGCTCTTCTAGCAATGATTTGCTTACACATAAAGGGTTTCAGAAATGCGGAGATCATTCATCTGTGTCCATTCAAAAGCAGATAGATTAAAATAAGGCAGTTCTAACAGGCTGTGACATGGGAGACAGCATCAAAGGCCTCCTTGAATAACTCTTGTCTGGAACATAATGCAAGTGAAAAATTATTTCCTCCCCAAAGCTCCAGTCAAATTATATAAACTGATTAAAACAAACAACCAAATCCCAATTGGTTTAAATATTAGAATTTACTCATAAGCAATTTTTCTCATTATAAAAAAAACAGGCAAAAAAAGTCTGAAAGTTGACCACATTTTGGCCAATTATTTATTCTTCATTTAAATATCCAATTCTCCATCACAGCAATTGTCATCTGGTAGGTTATTGACTAACTGTGGTTGTTTATATTACTCAATACTCTGTAGATACTGCAAAATCCTTGAGGGTAGATAATAATCATCCATACTAGAGAAAAATGTAATATTTTGTGATCATTGAGATGTGCATGTGGAGATTATCTGGGCCAATAGATGGGGCAAGGAAATGGCTAATGAGATAAATCCCAGTGTATATACAGACAATTCTTGTTTGAAGCACACACAAATCTAAGTTATAATGGTTTAGTTACATAAAACCAGTCCCCAACATCACAGTTCAGATTTCAGGTGTATAATAATATACCTTACCAAGTATATTAACTGCAAATAAATGTGTAAATTGCAAAGTTTTCTGCTGGCTCTTGAATCCACAAATCATTACATGAAGAACATATAAGCATCATGGTCAAACACCGTAACACTTCTTCCAAAGTCTGTTATGTATTGGGCACTGTACATTTGTTAGTTCATTCACAGACAGCAAAGCATGTGGTTGAGTTGTATCCTTGTCTCCCAGTTATAAACCTATGTGCCATTTTACAAAAATGGATAATCAAAAGATGATCTAGGCCAATAAAAATGAAAGTGTAGTAAAGAAGTGAAGAGTGATGATATTGTAAGTGAAATTCAAACAAAGATAAATGCAGTTATAGAAGAAATAGCTGGCCATAAGAATGTTGACATGGCCATCATTAGAGAGATTTTACATAAGGGGCCAGAGGAATGTAGTGAAAGAGACCTTATCAGCATAAAGGAAGTAATTGTGACAGAAAGGATGTAGGTATCCCAGAAGAAGTGACACTGGCAAAACAAAGAAAAACAAAACAAACACTTCACATTAAAAGAACTCTTGGGTATATGTAATCACATTGGAAGCAAGAATGATAAAATGTTGGAAGCTAATGCAAATTTAGAAAGGAGAGGGGCACCTGGGTGGATCAGATGATTAGGCATCTGACTTTGGCTCAGGTCATGATCTCACGGTTCATGGGTTCGAGCCTCACGTTGGCCTGTGCACTGACAGCTCAGAGCCTGGAGCCTACTTCAGATTCTGTGTCTCCCTCTCTCTCTGCCCCTCCCCCGCTAGCATTCTGTGTGTGTGTGTGTGTGTGTGTGTGTGTGTGTGTGTGTGTGTGTGTCTTAAAAATAAACATTAAAAAGAAACTCTAAAAATTTTAGAAAGGAGAATGACAAATCACCAAGACTTAAAAAAGATACTAATTTTATGTCAGATGTTATACAATACGAAGAAGGCAATCATTGTTCAAACTATTCTTGGTACTTTTTTTGCAAAGAATTAAACACATTTTTTCATTTTGTCTTATGTTTTAAATTATACTAAATAGATACCAGTTCCCCACCACCTCCACCACTGTCCCCACCTCCTCCATAACCACAGTCTGTAGATGAGATGGATGTTTAGCAGACCAAGATTGAGAAGTTACAGAAGACTCCTTGCCTACACCCTTCATTTTATATTTTGACAACAGTGGGTATGCATATATATACATATGTGTATGTCCAAAGGCATAGGTAGTAAAATATTTGGAGAGGAGGTAAAGATTAAGAAACTATTGAATATTGTTAGGGGAAGGATTCCAGTTGGAAAGGGACATTTGTCCCATTGGAAGAACATTTCAGTAATATGCAAAACTGCTAATTTCAAGCCCAAAAAATGTATAAATCAAAATCAAAGCAACTCAGTTCAACTGGTGGAAAGTGAACTGTGTAGATTATGGGATGGTCATAATTTGGCTCTTTATTGACTATAATACCAACACGAACAACCATAATAAAAAGACCAGCAACAGCAGCAACATTTACTGAGAATTGACCATGTCCCTGTCAATATTATTCACTAGGGAGTGGCTCATTTAATGTTCCCCAAAACTGTATGAGATAAAACCTATTAGTAACCCAATTTCATAATGGGAAAACAGATATTAACTGAATTCCCTAAGGTCACATGAGTAGAAAATATTGCAGCCAGTCAGGAGTCAAGATCTTTCACTCCAGAACACGTATCCAGTGGCTGCTATAGTATGCTTCATGCACAGATTCATAAATGGGGCCATATACATGAAGTCTTTAGCCACTGTTTTATTCCAACTAGGAATGGTAAGGAAGGTCATGTGAAACAAAATGAGCATCTACATTTTGAATAAATGGGTGAATAGTAATAGAGTAAAATAAATTAACACTTAGGCTTCACAAGTTGTTTGCACACTGGTGGGTGGCAGACACATATTCCATGTGCCTAAGTATCTTAAGATAATACAGAATTCAGCATGTAAAGGCAGGCCAGTGAATTCAAGTTATTATTACTGACTGAAAAGAAATATAAGTTCCAGTAGAGTTTCAGTCATATTCTTAGTAATAGATATATGAGAATTTAATAACAAAAAGTCTGAATAAACCATGATCTCACTCTAGTTTTTCAAGCTTAATAGCCGGCTGCTTTTAAGCAAGGCCAGTAGAGATCATAGAGTACATTGCATATGACATTTTATTCCATCTCTGTCCAGTCAAGCATACAAATGATTCAGTTGTACAGTACCAATGCCTGCCTAAGATTTTGTTCTGAGTTTGTCTTAAAAAAAAAAAAAAAAAAAGAAAGAACTTTATTGTTTGAATCAATTGATTGACAGCCACTTATAGGCTCCATTTATCCATTTCATGGAATCCTACAATTACAGAATTTCACAAAGGAAGTACTTTGGAATAAGGAGTTTCTTCTGCTTTTCAAACTCAGCTTTCTTTCATACTTGATTAAAAGATTAAAATGTGTAGACAACTTCATTTGTTAAATACATGGCTGTGATTGATTTCATTTCAAAAAGAATCAGGCAAAGTATTGACACTTGCATTGTTTAGGAATTATCACAGTTAACCCATCCAGAAGCCTAATAAAATGCCTTATTCCTGGGTAAGTTGAACCAGCATATACAAGAGAAGTTTTCATGTTAAGTAGATATGAAGGTCAATGGATAAATAGACACTGAGGAAAAAATATTTTGTTTCTCCCTATGTCTTTTCTATAAAAATGCCTTTGCATCTATCAAAGTTGGTTTATTCCAAAGCTTGAAATTGGAAGGAAACTGCAATTTAAGAAACAGTAAAAGAACACTCTGTACTCTCCTTGAACTTCTATCCCCCAGTCTCTACATATATTTTCATTTTGTCCTCAGTCTTTTGTGATTGCTTTTGAAGAATAATATGGGCTCCCTCTGGTGACTAATTTCACACCTAAACATTCCCATGGCAGTTAATTAAGAGGCTGCAGTCTCTGGATTGTGTGCTTGTCTTATGCAGAAAAGTATATGAGGTTATAGGCCTACAGGGAAGATTAAAAAAAAAAAAAAAAAGAAAAACCCTCTGAGTTTAGCATTGGCTGTCCATTGAATGCATAAAATAAGTTTTCATCACATAACTAACTTCATCACATTAAACTCCCCAGTTGTACACTTTTTTTTCTTTCTTACTGTAGCTGCTCTGTTTTAAAATGGGAATATTTGACATTTCCAGGTAAAATAGTTTTTTAAATTCAGACAAATTTAAAATATTTAAAAATTATATATATGAATTTTTTTCAATGTATTTGTGCATATAGAAAATGGAATACAACCAGGGGGAATAGGAAATTGATTCCATAGATGAAGGACTTCTCCAGGCCCAGTCTCTCCAAGCTGGACAACTCTTCATTAGCTCAAGAGAGACATAGGTGAGGTCTCCTTCCCGGTATTATGTAGCAAAATTCAGGCTCCTTATTCAACCCAACCTTCTGTCTTTTTCGTTCTATCTTTTCTCCTCCCTCTCTTTCATGCTAGCGAATAAAAATATATTCTAGGAGATATAATTAAACTTTGGAGCCATATTCTGGTCTCAAACTCATTCTTTACTCAGAAATCATCATTTTGAATTTTCTATGTGTCCTTTCCATCCAGCAGTTACATTTTTAACACAGGTGCGTCTCTATAGAAACAGTAATGAAATTGAATATTGCTTTGTGTCACTTTGTAATTTACCCATGTTAGTGCCAATGTGTATATACCTTCCTGCAGCTGGCATCTTTATCAACCTGAGATTTTAGAGATTTATACATGTTGATGTATGTAAATACAGTTCATTTTCTTTACCGGCTTTCATCTCTAATACTATAACACTATTTATTTATCCAGGCCATTAATGATTGCCATTTAGATTGTTTTTATTTTCTAGTCAACCTAAGGGTTTATAGCATCTCAAGGCCTTTTCCTCTTTTATATATGAGGTTTTCTCAGCACACAGATTCTGAAGTTGGATTGGTCTCAATGAATGGGCACCTTCAGCTCTATTAACTAATACAAAAGTATTCTTTAAAGTGATTGTTTACTTCCCAACCTATTTATTATTTACTCTATGAGAACATTTTGCTGGGGGTGGATGTATTCTCAGTTTAATTTCTGCCATTCTAAGTACTACTTTTAAAACCAGTTTTCAAAAATCAGGAGACTATAGATGCTGGCGAGGATGTGGAGAAACGGGAACACTCTTGCACTGTTGGTGGGAATGCAAATTGGTGCAGCCATGCTGGAAAACAGTGTGGAGGTTCCTCAAAAAATTAAAAGTAGACCTACCCTATGACCCAGCAGTAGCACTGCTAGGAATTTACCCAAGGGATACAGGAGTACTGATGCATAGGGGCACTTGTACTCCAATGTTTATAGCAGCACTCTCAACAATAGCCAAATTGTGGAAAGAGCCTAAATGTCCATCAACTGATGAATGGATAAAGAAATTGTGGTTTATATACACAATGGAGTACTACGTGGCAATGAGAAAGAATGAAATATGGCCCTTTGTAGCAACGTGGATGGAACTGGAGAGTGTGATGCTAAGTGAAATAAGCCATACAGAGAAAGACAGATACCATATGTTTTCACTCATGTGGATCCTGAGAAACTTAACAGAAACCCATGGGGGAGGGGAAGGAAAAAAAAAGAGGTTAGAGTGGGAGAGAGCCAAAGCATAAGAGACTCTTAAAAACTGAGAACAAACTGAGGCTTGATGGGGGGTAGGAGGGAGGGGAGGGTAGGTGATGGGTATTGAAGAGGGCATCTTTTGGGATGAGCACTGGGTGTTGTATGGAAACCAATTTGACAATAAGTTTCATATATTAAAAAAATAATAAGAAAAAAATAAAAAACAAAAAACAAAAGTGACTTCATTTATGAACAGCCTACCATTGACACAGTTTTCCCCTTGCCACCTGATCCTTTTGTATATGATAGAATAAATCTTTTTTTTTTTTTTAACATGACAGAACAAATCTTAACACTGCCTTGCCTTGCTTCCGTGTATATCTCCCGTCCTAAAAACTCATAAAATCTTATGTGATGTCAAATCTCTGTCTGGCCAAATTACCTGGTTTATGGGCTCCCCCTTTGCACAAAATTTGCTGTTTTCACTTCCCCTCCTCCCATTTTCTCTTGAATTTATCACAATAATATTTTATTTCCCTGACATCAGTGTAAGTACTATTAGTCTGTTGGACACTCATGACCCTCATGTTGCTATAAAATAAAGTGTTTTTTTTATAAAATAAAGTAGCATAAGTAGCATACCAGTGCTATTTTTTCTGGCCTCTCTTCAGTCAACTTTTTATCACATTTAACCTAGCTGATAACTTCCTCTTTCTTTAAACACTTATTTCCTTCATTCTGGCCACCACTATCTTTTCCCTAGTTTACCGAACATTTGTTGCTCAATCTTCCTTGTCTATTCCAAATATCTAAATTTGGAGTGACTTAGGACCCATTCCTTGGAACTCTCATCTAATTTCCCTTGATGAGCACATCTAGAACTATGACTTTAAATGCCATCTGTATTCAAATGTCAGGTGTATATATTTATTTGTTTTTTTTTATAACATCTTCATTTGAAAGTCTAGGAGTCAACAAGACAAAACCAACAAGTCAAAATTTAAATCATAATGTTCTCCTCAACTCATATTATTTTATTCCTTTTCTCGGTTTTCTCCAACCCACTTGATGGTAACTCCATCATTCCTATCGCCAAAGCTGAAAACCATGGAGATATCCTAGGTATTTCTCTTTATCAACTATTCTTCTTCTAATATGAAGTAAATTCTGTTGACTTTTCCTTCAAAACATACCCACATTCCAGCAGCTCTTCCTAATGCTACCACTATTATTTCAGTGTAAGCCTTGCAAGCCTTTCATTATCTAGTACCTGATACATTTCCCTGATTCCACTCTTGTGCTAAGCAGTATGTGTTTTTCTGCACAGAACACAAAATGATACTATTAAAGGTAGCTCTCATATCACTTATTTTGTAAAAATTCGTATAATTTTTTGCATGTATCTCAAAAATATCCAGAGTGATTACCATGTCTGCATTAATTGGTGCTGGCTGTCTTTCTCATATCCTACCTCCTTTCCCACTGCTCACTTCTCTGCCGCCATTTGGCTTTTGTGGTGTTAAGCATACCAAGCATCTCTCTGCTAGTGTTTCATTTTTCTAGAGTCCCCAGATCTTTACAGAGCTTCCAACCTTGTATCACTTATTTACCCTATTAGAGAAGTTTTCTCTGACCTCCATTTCTAACATTAGAATCTATTCTACCCCTCTCTACCCAATACTGTTTTTATTTTTACAGAATATATTATCACCTATCAACTTTTGTGTTTATTTTATTTACTGGATATTTATTACTGGTTATTTATTTATTTATTATAGCTAATAATGCAGGGGCTGTCTTTGCCACTGTATCCCCAGCATCATGAAAAAGACACAATAAATATTTGTTGAATGAATGAATAATATTGAATTCCCTAGTCACAACTTCCTGTGTACTCTCCTTTCCTAATATTCAAGTCATGAAAGCTGATTTTTATTTTCAACATTACCTGGGCTGCCTGAGACACTTCTCTTACACAGTCACCTCCTCCTCATTTGCACTTTTACCCTGTATAGTCTGAATTTAATTTTTTCCCATTTCAACTGCATTTCTAAATACTCAAGGTTCTATTTTATTTATTCTACCATATTCTTATACTTCCTTTATCAATTTGACTAAATAAAATACAACCATTTATTTTTTCAGTCTTATTTCTGACATAAATAATGATTTTCATTAAAATAACATAGGTATGTTAATTTTATTAAATCTTGATATGGAAAGATTTGGAAATCAAATCAGTTTGTTGTTGGTAATAATTTCCTCTAGTAACACTTGATAATCATTGTATCTTTTGTCCAAGGGTATCATTTTATAAAATGTTATTTTCTGTATGAAAATTGTATATTTTATGTAAACTTGGGCTAAGGCTGTCAATAGTGGGAAATTATCAGTAATAGTAAGTTTAAAATATTATTTTTAAAATGCAGAGTCCAATATAAAAGAAAATAGGTGGGGAAGCCTTACAGATAGCAGTGGTTCAATAGGATTCTCCCCCTAGTTAAGTGACCTGTGGTTGAGAATATACATCTTTCTCTTGGATATCTCTTCACGCTTCAGACTACACACAACTGAGAGACTAAAACTTTAAGTAAGTCATTTAAATATCCAAATATGGAACAACTTTATTGATAATTCTCCACATTGACCTTCTGAACAGATAAACTTCTACTCAACTTCTATCTCTTTCAAACACACAGAGACTCTTCCAACTTATCATAGGACTTGGAGCTAAAAAAAAATACATTTTTCTGTTTTTCCCTCTTTTTTCCTGTTACTTTCTTTCTTATTTTTTTTCTCTCTTGGTAAATAAAGGAATGAAGAACCATTTAAAGAAACCACTGTTTTGCCTTTTTCATCTTTGAGAAAACTAAGTCAATCTTGCATGAACCCCTTAATTCTGCCTTTATCCGTCCCCAAATTATAGAAGTGATCAGCTTAAATTTCATTTTTCATTGTTCTCACAATGTACAGTAAGATAGAATTTATCATATTCTTACCAATCTAGAAGAATAACTATAAATTTATAATGGTATAACTAGTTCATCAAACATATCTCTCTGGAGATCTATTAGAAGCAGTCAATACCAGAGTAAATAAAGTATCTTTTCTAGTAGATACAATGCAGTTCTTTGAAAACTGTTTTGGGGCTGTAAAGTAAATACCTAATTCTAATTTTAACATGTAGAATATTTGTTTTGAATTTTAAAGTGAAAAATTAAAAAAATCTTTGAATCTCAATCTCTGTCTCTCTTTCATTAATTCTTTCTTTAAGATTATAGTATTCTAAAAATATACAATGTTTCCTATTATATGTATTGTTTTTTGGGGGGACTTGGGCTTCTACTTTAAAAATAAAGGAATCAGTTAATTACCCACTGTTTTCATGGGGGAAGAAATTTCAACTATCTGGATCTAATTGATTTGAACAGTTTTCAAATCTTTACCATTTTCTCCTGATTGTCATACCTCATACATTTCTTCCAGCACATTTTACAGGCAGCAGATCTCTGTATTATTCAGTATCAAATTTGGCTAACAGAAATGGGGGAAATAATTTAGCCAAGACATAGGAGCAACATAAGTCATGACAATACTATGCCATAATATTACACTTAATATTGAACTTAATTTTGAATGGAACTTTAAATTTTGGCTTTGCTAACTGGTAACATTTTAATCAATTTTTCATGATATAACTGCTTTTTCTAGAGATGAATGCTTTGTGGATACTCTAATATGTTAAGGACACTAATGTCTGCTGTATTATGGTGGGTAAGTTAATTAATGTTAGGAATCATTACTATATATAAGATATGCAAAGGTGTCGCTTTAATGGTATTGTCTTAGGAAAAATAATAATATATTCTAATGTGCCATATACAATAAAAAGGAAGAGACTGTATTTTCATTGATCAGGATGAGTTTAGATTCAGATTCAGCTTTTTCTACACATTGCCAAAAGCAGTTGTTCAAAGCCCCCATATTGATCAAAACATCCAACATTGGTCTACCAAAGGCTTAAGATTTAGCATAACATATCCTTTGAACTGAATTGACTTCACTGGTAGATTTGATATGATGAATGATTTTTCATAGATCTTTGAATATTGCTTTGGGTATTTAAATACTGATACTTCAGACTTTCCTTAGTCCTTATCCCCAATCCAAAAAATAAAGTGAATATGAATGAATGCATTTTAGGCGGTTTCTGAATTTCTATTGCATAATATGTATGTACTGAAACATCCTAAATGAATATTAAAGACTAGAAATTCTCTGACTCTCAAAATATGAGAAACATGCTCCTCTAAATGTTTACTAATTAACATGTGTCCAGAAGTGTGTCTTTTCTTTTAAGGAGAGAGAAAGCATGAGTGGGAGAGAGAGGAAGAGGGAGGGAGAAAGGGGTAAAGAGAATGAGAATCGTAAGCACTCTCCATGTTCAGCACAGAGCTGAACACAGGGCTCGATCCCATGATCCTGGGATCATGACCTGATCTGAAATCAAGAGTCTGATGTTCAACTGACTGAGCTACCCAGGTACCCCAGAAATGTGTCTTTTACAGTAACAAGAAACAGACTGTCCTTTCCAAGCAATATGATTTGAACAATGTGCACAGAAATATAATCAGCAATACTAACTTAACACAGTCACCAAGTAACTTAAAGGCTAATAATATAAACTAGGAATGAAGAGTCAATATTGCTAAAGTAACAGTTATTCTCAATTCCAATGATACATTCAGTGCAACCCTAATCGAAATCCCATCAAGCTATTTGTAAAAAATTGATAAGGTGATTCTAAAATTTGTATGAAAAGTCAAAATAACCAATACAATACTGAAGAAGAAAACAAAGTTTGATGACTCATTGTACTCAGTTGTAAGAATTATTGTAAAGCTATAGTAATCACAACAGTAGAGTATTGGTAAGAGGAGATTATAGGTCAGTAGAACAGAGAGCTTAGAAATAATTGACTCACACAAATATAGTCAACTGATCATTAACAGAAGAGCAAAGACAACAGGGGAAAGTATTTTCTTATCAACAAATTGTGTTGAAAAAATTGGAACTGCATACATAAAAAATGAACGTAGATACATTATATCTTATGTAAATATTAGCTCAAAATGGAATATAGAAATTAAGTGTATAATGCATACCTATAAGACATCTTGAAGAAAATATAGGAGAAAAACTGACATCACTTTGGATTTGGTGATGAAATTTTAAATAAAACACCACTAGCATGATCCATGAATGAAAACAAACAAACAAAAAACTTAGATGTTATTAAATTAAAAAGTTCTACTCTGTGAAGGATATCAATATGACAATGAAAAGATTGTGAGAAGATGATTTGCAAAACATATGTCTGCTAAAGAACACACGTCCAAAATATGCATAATTCGAAAACTCTTAAAATTCAGCAATGAAAAAACCAGCAGTCCAGTTAAAAATGACAAAATAGCTAAGTAGTATTGGCAAATACTTAGGTGACAACCATAAATAAAAGATTCTCTACATCATTTGCCATTAGGAAATTGGAAATTAAAGCAACAGTGAGATGCCACTACATACCTATAGGAAAGGTAAAATTCAAAACACTGACAATATCAAATCCTGACATGAATAAGGAGCTAAAAGAACTCTATTGTTGGTGAAAATGCAAAATGGTATAGCCACTTTGGAAGAGTGTCTGGCAGTTGCTTATAAAGAGCTAACTATAGTTTTTTTATATGATCCACATGTTAAGCTCCTAGGTATTTATCCCGTTGAATTAAAAAGTTATGTTCATACAAAAACCTGTGCATGAATTTTTATAGCAGCTTTATTCATACTTGCCAAAGCTGTAAATAACCAAGATGTCCTTGTTATAGGAGATGCAGATAAGCCGGGGAAGCAGGATAGAATGATCCATATAGTAATAAAGTAAGAGGCATCAGTATGAACTCATTTTTACCTAAGTAGACAAACTGATGTTTACATGTGGAAATGCATATATATATATAAATACATGAGTTAATATATACACCTATATGTCCTTCCTCTGTCAGCTGAGATGGTCTAAAAGCAACGGCACTCTAGTAGCAATTAATACACATAGTGCCATGATATTAATTTCTAATACTGTTTTCTAATAAAGGAAACCAGGGTTTCCTTGGAGAAGTAACTTATTCTAGGACTTAGAAAAGAAATATACAAGATTAGCCTGGATCATCTTATAGTGACAAAAGGTAAGAAAGTACTAAAAACCAAACAAAAGCAACAAAATGACGGGAGTATGTCAAATCGATGCAACTGAAAGGAGACAACTGAAAGACCTTCAGTGGCCAAATAGGGACAATTTAAGCAAAAAAGAAAAAAAGAACATTAAGTCGCATTGGATTATAACCTAAACTATAAAATAAATATGCATGAGTCCATACTGACATAAATAAATGTTTGAACAATAATAAATGAGGTTTGAGAATAAACAAATATCTTTGCAGAATTGCAAGTAATTTTTTAAGATACTTCACTTTCTAAGAGGTAGAGCTTAACTCCCACTGCTTACTTGTGGACTGAGCACAGTGACTTACCTCCAAAGACTATATTTATGCAGGAAAGGGGGAATAAGAGTATCTTTATGGTGTAGCAACTTGAGAACCACAGTCTTAAATTCATGTGGTTAAGAATAACAATGGTAAGAAGTCATATTGATAATATTCTTGATGTGATGTGATAAAAATGGCACTTTACCACTGTGATCCTTTAAAAAAACATTACCGTAGTTTATAAGAGACATAGAATAAATCTCAATTGAGTGATATTCTACAAATTTTCAGATTAACTATCAAAAAACAAGGAAAGTCTGAGAAACCATCATAGTCTAGAAAAGCCTAAAGAAGTTTAATGATTAAATGTAAGGTGGTAAATTGAATGGGATTCTGAAATAGAAAGAGAACAATAAGGATGAAGTAAGGGCATCTGAATAAAGTATGGACTTAGTTAAAAATAAGATATCAGTAATTGTCATTAATTGTAACAAATATACTATATAAGATACTAGTAATAAGAGAAATAGGGTATGACATATATGGGCAGTATGTACTATCTTTATCATCATTTTTTACATCTAAATCTACTCTACAATGCTTATTAATGTATATTAGCTGATGATGTGTTTTTATTTATTTTTATATTAATGTTTATTTTTGAGAGAGAGAGAAAGAGAGAGAGACAGACAGTGTGAGAGGGGATGGGGCAGAGAGAGAGGGAGACATAGAATCCGAAGCAGGCTCCAGGCTCCCAGCTGTCAGCACAGAGACCTATGTGGGCCTCAGACTCACGAAGGGTGAGATCATGACCTGAGCTGAAGCCAGACGCTTAACCGACTGAAATACTCAGGTGCCCCACTAATGATGTGTTTTTAGTTGTTAGCTCTACCATATGAGTCCCCTTAACATTTCCAGTCTTTAGGGTGGGGAAAGTCAAAGGAAAGTACTAGTGTAATTTGCATTATAGAATTCATATTTGTTATTTAGGTAGTTTAAGCTTCCCAGATTTTCCATTCAATATAAATGCATTAAGTTAAAAACATTTCATTAGGTATTATGAGAAAAACTTTCAAGGTAATTTTTTTTACATTAATGAAGAGCTTGGACCACAGAAAGATCTTCAAATAATTGTGAAAATTGTAACAGAAAGTCATTTCTCCATTATTACCTGTTTTATTTAATCAAGTGCTTAAATTTTCAGTTACTTTAAAAAGTACATACTTCCTGTAACTTAAGAGTAAGCCACTCACCTTTTCCCTTATTTTCTTTTTTTCTGTTTTCCTTATCCTCTTAGGAGACATAGATATTTTTGTGGTTGTTCTTATACCAGAGGGGCCAATCCGCTCCCTTGCCTGAGATTATATAGAAAGGAGTCTATGAAGTGTAATTTGATTCTATTTGTAAAGAACAGTGGTGCTTACTAATTCCATAGATGCAATAGTGATTATGAGTTAGGTAAGGTAATACCTAACAAGGTTACTTGTTGATAAAGGTTTAGATTGTTGCAGCCTCCAGAATAAATCTCTACCCTGGAAAAAGAGTTTGATTTAATAGGTTCAATGAGAAAGAAATCTGTCTGCAACTTACTATAATGAGAATATTTCAAAGGAGACCTTGAGGCCTATCATTCCAATTTTCCTTTCCATTTTCCTACTCTGTGTGCCCAACATGATTGTTTGAAACTTGTGAATGATGGGCAAAAATTATTATCTCAAAAAAAAGACCCGAAGTCCCATCTAAGAAAGATAACTTAGACATGAGAATAATAGAGAAGGAGGAAAATAGATTTAGAGAGCAGGAACCCTACTTGGAATAGAAATGGTTATTATCCAAATGTTAGTGAGAGTCAGTCAGAGAGGGGGGGGAAGAGAGAGAGAGCACACAAGTGGGGCAAAGGGGCAGAGGGAGAGAGAGAGAATCTTAAGCAGACTCCATGCTCAGCATGGAGCCCAATGCAGGGCTCTATCCCACCACCCTAGGATCATGACCTGAGCCAAAATCAGGAGTCAGACACTCAACCCACTGAGCCATCCCAGTGCCCCAAGACTTCAAGATTTTTGATGTTTTTGAGAGAATGGGCCATAAATATTAAGCTAGGAAATGGTACCCCTCAGGAGAGGGAATGCTGTGGAAAGGTAAAGTCCTTTGGAGATTTTTCTTTGGACTCACTTCACAAGAATTTTCTAAAGTTGTTATTCCACTCTTTGTATAGGCCCAATTTCTCAAAAATAACTTCATGTTTATTTGCAAGCTTTGGTGTGGTAGTTCTCATAAGGCTGTAGAAAAATAGGGCTAAAGCTCAATCAGAAATTGCCCCCTCCCCATATATTCTTATGGGACATATATAGAAGGAGCATTCTTGAGTTTTCTAAGCTACAGTTTTGAGTTTTAGGTGGTAAAGGGCATTGATCTTGAGAGAATTAAAACTCAAGTTTCTGATTACTTTTATACTTTTATATATATGTGTACATATATATATTTTTATACATGAAAAGAAACCACCCAATTAAAGGATAGTTGAGGATGAAATTTGTGTTATATCAATAATGCTTGAGTTTTTATGAGTGTTTTATTATCTATTGAAGTGAAACAAAGTGAGCAAAACTTAAGGGCTTTAAGCAACAATAACTTACTCATTATTGTAATTCTGTGGGTGATTCTTCTGCTCCATATTTGTTTTTGTTGAAGTCACTTGAGCAACTACATTCAAATGTGAGCTCAATTGAGAATGTAATTTCCAAGATGGCCTCTTGTTCTTCAAAGTCTCTCTTTCTTCTTCTGTGCCACCTCTCATTATTCAGTAAACTTGTCTGAACTTCTTTATAGAATGGTAGCTGGTTTCCAAGAGAGGGAGTTCTCAGATGGCAAGCCCCAATGTGCAGATAGGTTTCAAACCTCTGCTTTCATTTCCATGCTAATGTTCCATTGATCAAAGCAAGCTATGTGGTCCACCCCAGTTAATGTAGGAGAGCATTACATAAGCACCTGAATACTAGAAGGAATGGTTTATAGGGAGCTTCCAGTTTAATAGCCTCTCATAATTAGAATTTCAGAATAAACATCAAATTCCCACAAATTGAATATAAATTATTATGCCTTGGGTGATAGAGAAGGTACATGGGAAATAGAGGTCAGGCAATGTTCCAGAATTTTTTTAAACAAAGTATATTGGTTTCTAGTAATTATCTTCTGGGGCCCAATTACCACTTTAATATACCAAATCAATAACTTTAGTTGAATTTTGTTCCCTGATGTATTAACAACTGAATTTTGCAGAACTAATTGGTTTCCTGTGTAAATTCTCTGCTAATATGGTTATTTTCAGACACCACACTTCTCTCTCCACCTACTAGCCTTGCTCAACACAATAAACATACATGCACACACACACACACACACACACACACACACACAAAGATACACACACCTGAAATTAAGTTTTAAAAACAATATAAAAGGTCACTTAGAATTGATTAAATATCTTATAAGCCTGCTTCCTTAACTTTATTTTCCTCATTCCGTCATCATTTTTAAAACCATGACATTTATTAGAGAGGGAGGGAGCCAAAACATAAGAGACGCTTAAAAACTGAGAACAAACTGAGGGTTGATGGGGGATGGGAGGAAGGGGAGGGTGGGTAATGGGTATTGAGGAGGGCACCTGTTGGGATGAGCACTGGGTGGTGTATGGAAACCAATTTGACAATAAATTTCATATTAAAAATAAAGTCTTATTCTAAAAAAATAAACCATGACATTTAAAAATAGTTGAATGGCTTTCATTTATGAACACTGTACTAGGCACTGGGGAGTTACAAAAGAAAATATGAGACATCATATCCAATTTGCATAATACTTTTTAATTAAGACCTTTCTTGGGGCGCCTGGGTGGCTCAGTCGGTTAAGTGTCCGACTTCAGCTCAGGTCACGATCTCGCGGTCCATAAGTTCGAGCCCTGCGTTGGGCTCTGGGCTGATGGCTCAGAGCCTGGAGCCTGCTTCCGATTCTGTGTCTCCCTCTCTCTCTGTCCCTCCCCCGTTCATGCTCTGTCTCTCTCTGTCTCAAAAATAAATAAACGTTAAAAAAATTATAAAAATACCTTTCTTCATATGTGTTAAGATTTTGTTGAAACTTAAACCATGTTGAGTTTTCAGGAGAGATATTATATCCATATTATGGATGATGAAATTGAGACTCAGAAAAGAGAAGTGAATGTCCACAGTTTTACAACTAGAGGAGATTGAGGTCAGCTTAGAATTCTGATTTTTGAGTAGACTTCCAGTGCTTCTCTGTTATAGAATACATATGAGCTGCAGGGTTTTATAGATCTGGGTTTAAATTTTAACATCAACACTTGGGAAAATTATATAAACCTGTGGAAATGCAGATTATGCATCATAAACATTACCATCATGATACTTTATACCATTAGTGTGGCTATATTAATATTAATCTACCACATCATTTGATGTCTTGACTGTTATTCTTAAAGCCTTGCAGGTTAGTTAAGGAGTAAGGTATAATCACCAAAACCAATGGCATTAGGTATTCAAAAGTATTAAAAAGAAAAACGAATAATACAAAAATATGGTTAAATGTTAAATTGTGTAGCAGTGAAGGAAGCAATATATAAGTTCATTGAAGAGGAAGAACAGTGAGGGCTGATGTAGATAGCACTTGATAGAAAAGGTGACACTTGAACTTGGCCTGAAATCTATTATACTCATTTGTAGCTGTGTCCTTTGCCTCCAACCTCAGCAGAGTTCATATTCATTCTCTGGCTGTTCACAGACATGACATCTTTTGTCAATCACATCTCAACTGAGAAGGATTGACCCTCTTGCCACATTGATTAGGTATCACATTGATCACCCATGCATTCTGTCAGTTCACCTTCCTCCCCTTTCTCTTGTGCAAGTGCCTGCACTCTGCTCTTCCAGGATCTAAGTACCCGTATCCAGTGTGTCTTGCCTGGAATCCATGTAGTGAAAAGCACCAGGTTCTTTATGATAAGCACTTACATTGGAGAAAATGTGCTCTCCAAAAATATAAGTGCTACTACTCTAAGTACCTGAGGTGAAAGAACAATCGTGAAATTTAATAAAGAAGAAATGAAATGTTCAATTGGAGACCAAAATTGCTTTACAGCACTACAATAAAATAAAACACAAGCCAGTTGCCCTCAGCACCAGACTATTATTCACATACAGCAAAACAGGAAGTAGCCCTCAGGGTTGCTTGACCAGAAATATATGAGCGATGAAAGTTTTATTTCTTCCCTTTTAACCTCTGAGGAACTATGGGGGAAGGGTAAAAAGACTCACATTCAAGAAAAAGGTAAAAATACTTTCTTGTTCTTCTGCCATCTTTCTCATATTTTATTCTGGTAAACTGCTACTAGATTGAATAGAATATGTACTTCTTTATTCTCTTAGGTAATGCTGCCAGTCAGGGGTAGAAATTTGCATTTTCTTTCAGAAACGACACAAATTGTTTCCCATTAGTATTGGAATAGGGCAATAATTCTGGATCCATGAAAAATCTGGCGTGTGCCCAACTTAAATCTTTTACTTCAAAATCCTACTTGGTGCCTAGTGCAAAGCCACACTCATCATTGCACTTAAGATCTTGTGTTGAAAAAACAGACAGAAGATATTTATGTAGAGAGAGAGTGACAGTCTGAGTAGCAGATGAAGAAGGATTGTGGAGAATTTTTCCTGAAGCTGTTTTTCAGGGAAGCACACTAATTTTACTCAGTGTGTTTATTTGGGGTGACTTAAGAGAGTTGATAGGAAAGTCATTTCTTGTCTTTCTGTCTACTCTTTGCCTGTTTATTTAAAATCAACATACTTTTTCTTTACCTTAGACAGATTTTTTTGAATGTTTTTGTTTTGCTAGAGGGACAAATGAGAAGAAATTGATAGAAAAATAAATGAACTCATGTTGGCTTTTATATTTATTAACGCCAAAATTCTTTTGTGCTTTCTCAGTGAATCATAACTATTTCTATCATCATTCTATTGTGATATGCATGAGAGGTCAAACTTGAGCAGGATTTTACAGGGCTTAGAATTTTAATCTTTTTCAGTTGTTGTTGTTGTTGTTGTTGTTGTTATTCTTCAATCTTTCTCAGCCTCTAATCAAATCTCACACCCTGTTAAGATGAGGTAGTATTCCCATATTGTGCATTCTCTCTTTGCCTAAGCCCCTGTGCTAGTATTTTACAAATAATATACAGAAAATGACCAAGAATTTAAGTCAAAGGTAGCAAAATTTTCCTAAGTCTTCATGAAATATGTATATATGAACCACACACAGACCCTTAGAGACTGGACTGATGTCACATAGAGCTCATTCTGGGAAAGAGGGAAGAAATGAACGTGAGGAAGCGACAGATTCTTCATTCCTTTCCTTTCTGCAACCCTCTTTATAACATATACATCAGATTTCCATGTACAATTTCAAAGTATGGAAAGTGTTGCTATTAAACAAAGCCTGAAAGTACTCCTTTCTATAACTTTCCAAATGGATGGGTAAGAGAACCCAAAAGAATTGTTCCCATAAAGACACTCATTTTAGGTGTGCCTGGGTGGCTTAATCGGTTAAGCATCTGACTTTGGCTCAGGTCATGCATGATCTCACAGTTCGTGAGTTTGAGCCCCGCATCAGGCTCTGTGCTGATGGCTCAGAGCCTGGAGCCCGCTTCAGACTCTGTGTCTCCCTCTCTCTCAGCCCCTCCTCCCCTAGCTCGCTCTCTCTCTCTCTCTCTCTCTCTCTCTAATCAATAAATAAACATTAAAAAAAAGACACACATTTTAATAGTAATACGAGTCTTTTATAGGTAATGACATCGTTCTCTAGCTCAACCATCTGTGATTGGCAGAGTGGAGATTTTAAGGGGAACAAAGAGGAGGACACATGATGTAAGGCCAATTGGGAGAATATTTTGAGGCAGAATCAACAGCATCAAACCAACAGCATCCTCAAGAAAGACATAATTAGAGAGTGAATCATTTTATTGCACACTAGGGAAGAGGCACCACCTGAAATATCACCTGGTACCTGAGGCAGAGAGGAAAGAAAATCTCTCCTCAGTTCTTTTTCTAGCCTAATTCCACACCTGCCCTTAGAGAACCGCAAGAGTCAAACCTTGCAAATAGCCAGACTCAACTGTTCTAAAGCACTGCATTTTTTTCTGCCCTTAAGTTCAATTCGGTTCCCTTCCTGATAGTTTGATTTTCGTGTAATTTCAAACCTTTTTTCTTTCTTTACAATATCCAATTCGTACTTTCCTGATAGTGTTAATGAAGCAGCCAGACACCTGTGGACTTCTGTGCTTCCTCAGTTCTCTCTGCAGTTGAAAAGTTTCTTTCAGTTCCTTGTGAAACCCAGTCATTGCCCCCAAGAGTTTCTATAAACCTTTCTGTTAATCTTCTAAATTGCATTTCTCCAAATATTGGCTTTTTTCTCGGTCTTTCAGACTGGATAACCACCTCAATTATTGTTACAAAAGCAACTACCTTAATTTTCTCCAAGTGGAGAACAAATCTTATTTATGAAGTAAGTTTCAAAAGATCACACCTTTGCTTTCTCCCATTTAAGTAGGGAGGTCATATATGTTGCAAATATGTCACTCTTGGCAGCATTATAAGCCTTGTCCTTAGTACTTGCTTAGTATTAGAAAATTCACTACAGAGAGAAATGTTAGCTTTCCTTCTCTGTGATGGAAGGAAAAATAGAAGAAGGAAAAATATTGACAGTGGGGTTAGGAGTGAAGATAAAGATACAAAATAATTATAATTTTAGTTTTTTAAGTTTATTTATGTTGAGAGAGAGAGAACAAGCACAAGCATGGGAGGGGCAGAGAGCAGGAGAGACAGAATCTCTGGCAGGCTCCATGCCATCAGCTCAGAGCCCAATGTGGGACTCAAACTCAGGAACAGTGAGATCATGACCAGAGCTGAGATCAAGAGTCAGAGGCTTAACTGACTACACCACCCAGGTGCCCCAAAATAATAATAATTTTAAAGAATAAATATGAGGAAATAGGAGAGAAATAAAAGAGAAGTACAGTAAAGGGGTTAAGGGGAGTGATTTGAAAAAAAAGCTTCGCAAGGTAAGAAGATAGAAAACGACATTTGTTTATGATTTTATATCTGCTGAGCACAAAACCGGACACAATATTTGAACCCAGAATGATACTTTTTTTTTCTTACTTGACAAGTATAATTAATCAAACAAAAAGAAGCAAATACAAACAAACATGAAAGGGTCCTGAAAATTGGAGAGTTTGTGGACCAATTAAAAGGGGAAAGAAAAAGAAAGTATCAGAGCCAATATTCCAGATTCCTTTATCAGATTCTAACAGAGATTTTCTAAAAGATGTGGAGGAAAAGAAAACTTGCTCACAGAAAGTATTGGAGAGAGGGAAATTTCTCCCTTTACTCTCAGAAGTTCTTCTGACTGGATTAATAATTGACACAAGGCAGATTAACAGGAGAAAAAATGAAGTTTAATTATGCACACGTGGAAGTCCTAGAATAAAAATTGAGACCCAAATAAATGACCAAGGCATATAGCTTTTATACATTTTAGACACAGAAACAAATCTGTGAGGAATTGACAGGACAAAGAAGGCTTCTGTTTAGAAGTTTCAATTGGTAAAGAATTCTAAGCAGAATTTGGGCTGGGGCAGTAAATTAGTAAAAGTAACAAGGCTTGTTTGTAGGGGCTTCTCCAGCCCTGAATTCCCATCTCTGACAATAAGAATGTCTCTCTCTACCTCCTGGTACAGGGAGGGTGCATCTTATATGGGAGATTCATTTCCTACTTCTGGAGACAAAGGAGGGTTAGAGTCTTCTTCTACTGGCTGCTTCTGAAGTAACTTTAATTCAAAATGATCCGTATGCCAGTGTGGCATATCTTGGGATAACCTCTCCTGATCACCAACAAAAGGAAGAGGTGAATATTCTCTACATGGAATTTATCTGTAAAGAGTGACTTTTTAAATTGTCCCATGCTTTTCCACTAACATTTGCCAAGATAATGTTGTGTTTCATTATCAATTAATGACTTCCTTAATTAAAGCAAGGGCTGGAATTTCTTCAAAAAAAATTTTTTTTTAAAGAAACCTAAACTAATCACTTTCTTTGAAAGAAAATACTTGAGTTGACTCTTATGTGAATGGATGTGAAGGGTGCCAACATTCCCATTCAACCCAAAAATATGTTTCCACAGAGAGCAGAGAAACTTGAATTTCTGTTTTAAATTGGCTTCAACCAAGAAGATGGTACATAAAAAATACCTCTGGTTTTAATCAAGGGAAGCATAGATTATAAACTTTTCCAATTCAACCTCTGTAGCCTATGAATAATACTCATAGGATAAGAAACAAAGTAAGCTGCCATCAACAAACATAGCAATTTCCCATCCTTTTTATGAGGCTGAATTGGGTTTGTGTATCAGAATAGAAGGGTAGAGTCTAGACCACAGAACATGACCTGTGAATATGGGCTAGTAAATATAGCTCACTTGGTCCCTTGGAAAATGTAGGAAAATGGTGTTAGATCTTGGGAGGAAGGCATGGAGTTGGTTGCAGTAGGGCAAGGCACGTTGTGAGTTTGTGAAGCCAGAAAACAGATTTTCCAGTGGGAAAGGATAGTCATTGGAAAATATATGTAGCTTCAAATATTATAGGGTTACCTCCGATGTCAGGCATACCAGAAGATGAAGGAACATTGGAGAATCATTCATTCTGAATAAGAAAATCTTGATTTTGAATGCCAGTACTTTCAGCTGTGTCCTTAAACATCTCCGACCTCAGATCCCCAACCTAAATAGTTCTGAGTTGTAGAAAATAGTTCTGAGCCTGTGAGCTCTGGGAACTAGATGGAGCCTCCCAATGGGTGCTGAAGAGGTCCTTAATGTCTTCCACAGTCTCACTAAGAGTGGATACTACCCTTATGTAAGCCTGATGATTAAATACAAAATCCTGTAAACATTACAGACATTTCTAATCCAATTAAATTGCCAGCAAAGTCAGTACATTCACTTTGCAGTCTTTGTCTCCATAGTTTCTGGAAAGAGAAGAATAAAGACATCTTCTCCTATTAAAAATAAAGAAAGCAAGCATACAAAATGTCATGCATGACTATGACAATAAAGAGATTTCCTTATCTGTATTTTTATAATACCTTTGGAAACGTTAGTGATAAAAGGTCTCTAAGTCTTTTATTCTTACTTAGAATAAAGAGGTTTTCATTCATTCAGAAAAAAAAATCTGTATTCATTTTAATATTAACTCAACTCATGACCAAGTATTATCTTAATTTTGCTTCTAATAGTTCAGAGGTTGGAGTCCATATAAAACATTCAGTATTAAGAAATTTTTAATTTTTTTTTTTAATTTTTTTTTAATGTTTTTATTTATTTTTGAGACAGAGAGAGACAGAGTATGAGCAGGGGAGGGGCAGAGAGAGAGAGGGAGACATAGAATCCGAAGCAGGCTCCAGGCTCTGAGCTGTCAGCACAGAGCCCGACATGGGGCTCGAACCCACGGACCGCGAGATCGTGACCTGGCTGAAGTCGGACGCTTAACCGACTGCGCCACCCAGGGGCCCCAGAAATTTTTAATTTTTTAATCACACATTCTGTAACTCAGAATAATTTATCATGTTATGTATTTACTATTATTATAGTAGTATGTCTCAGGTCAGTACTACTTGACAATTTATAAGTCAGACCTACTGATTTTATTTTTTGATGAGAATTAAATTTTTAAAAGTCCTTTCTTGCAAGATGAGTAAATGAAGAACCAGTAAATTGTATTATAAAATTAGTCTTTACATTATAAAAGGCCTTACCTGGGATTCATCATGTAATGATTTCCTTTACTATCATTGTTTATTCACACATAGATAAAGGAGCTGCAGTGAAGGGCTAAGAGGCTAAGATAATTGCATCTAAACTGTATGTTATCTAATCCATCCAAACTGAAGATGAGGCATTCTGAATAAAAATTTTGTTTCTGGTAAAATAATACAGTTGAACCATCAAGCAATTTATACAATCCCCCTCCTTTTTTTTTGGTTTTTTAATTTTTCTGAAATATATGACTGCTGAAATAAAATCTACTTGTCAATTGTATAAACATCACCTCATGCTGTGACCATAAACATTCTCTCTAGAATACTTAGGGAATTCCTCACTGACCATCTGTTTCCCTGAACACTTGACCATTATATCCTTTAGTTGAAATAAAGCATGAAGACTATGGTGTGCACATGACTTTTTATTTCTTTTTATTTTTTTAAGTTTTATTTAAATTCCAGGTAGTTAACATACAGCTAACTAATATTAGGTTCAGTTGTATAATATAGTGATTCAGCACTTCCACACATCACCCATCACATGCATTCCTTAATCCCCATCACCTATTTAACCCATCCCCCTCACCCCAACCTCCACTCTAGTAACCATCAGTTTGTTCTCCATAGTTAAGAGTCTCTTTCTTGGTTTGCTTCTCTCTCTCTTTCTTGCCTTATGCTCCTTTGTTTCTTAAATTTCACATATAAGCAAAATCATATGGTATTTATCTTTCTATGACTAACTTATAAGATGTTTTATTTAAAAAAACCAGACACCTATGGGGCGCCTGGGTGGCGCAGTCGGTTAAGCATCCGACTTCAGCCAGGTCACGATCTCGCGGTCCGTGAGTTCGAGCCCCGCGTCAGGCTCTGGGCTGATGGCTCAGAGCCTGGAGCCTGTTTCCGATTCTGTGTCTCCCTCTCTCTCTGCCCCTCCCCCGTTCATGCTCTGTCTCTCTCTGTCCCCAAAATAAATAAACGTTGAAAAAAAAATTAAAAAAAAAAACAAATAAAAAAAACACCTAACTCAGAAACTCAATCTTATCTTTTTGTTTCCTCTCCCCTATTAAAATGTGAGCCTCATTTAAGCAGGGATTTTCTCTTATGTTTTCTCTACTGTACCAGAAGCACTGAGAACAATCCTTGTCTGTATATTATATGTTACTATATATTATTTGATATATTTTATTTGTTGAGGGTAGAATGAATGAGCTACCTTAAGACCAACTTAAATGATGTTAATATGCATTATGGATCCAGGGTCACAAAAATGCCACAGTTTCACTCTTGTCTCTCCAGTATCTTGACTCTGTATTCTTGCTTATTCACATCTCTTCTAATGATGAATTAGTCCCCCATAGAGAAGGGAAGATGGTCACTGGAAATCTAAGCCCTTTCTCTTTTATTTGTGATCTAGTGAATGATTATCAAATATAATGGAAAGACTCAAAATATCTGGGTACGCTGTCAGTTTTATGTGTCAACTTGGCTGAGCCACAGAGTACCCAGATATTTACTCAAAACTATTCTGTATGTTTATATGAGGGTATTCTGGATGAGATTAACATTTGAACTGGTGGAATTTGGGTACCTGTGGCTCAGCCAAGTTGACACATAAAATTGTACCATACCACTGGAACTCTAGAAATTTCACTGAGGTAGAAGGCCCCTGAATTTATGTCAGATTTGTTTCTCATCCTCTGACACATAGAAATCTTTAAAATATATCAAAATAGTTGCTGTTTCTTGCTCATCTGGTCCAAATAGCATAGTATCATCAACGTAAGGGACTAATGTGATGTCTTTTGTAAGGGAAACACAAACAAGATCCCCACCCCCCCCCAACTAAATTATGACCTAGGGTTGGAGAGTTGAGAATCCCTAAGGTAGGACAGTGAAGGTGTATTTCTGGCCTTGCCAACTGAATACATATATTGCTTCTAGTGGTCCTTATTGGCAGAGATAGAGGAAAGTCATTTTCTAGAGCAATAGCTGCATAATTAGTATTAATTTGCCCAAGCATTGAAACCATATCTGGTACAACTGTCTTTGGAGTCACCACCTAGTTAAACTTGTGATAATTCACAGTTGTTATCCAAGGCTTGTCTTCTATGCAGGCCAAATTGGCAAGTTTCATGGGGATGTGATAGGAATCCCAGTCCCTGAATATTTCAAGTCCTTGATGGTGGCACTATTTGTTGCAGTCCCTCAAAGAATGGGCCCTTGCTTTAGGTTTGCTATTTTTCTATGTAGAGGCAATTCTAGTGGCTCTCACTTGGCTTTTTCTATCCTGTTAGCCCTCAGTGTACAGTTGAGTGAACTACTATGAGGATTTTGCCAACTGCTGAATATATTTATTCCAATTATGCATTCTGGTACTGGAGAAATAACCACAGGATGGGTTTGGAAATCCACTGGGTCTGTTTTGACACAGATATAAGCTAAAACTTGATTGACTTCCTGACTTCCATAAGCTTCTATTCTGACTGGTAGACCAAAGTGACATTTTGAGTTTCCTGAGATTAGTGTCAGTTCAGACTTATGTCCATTGGTTCCTGAAAGATCCAATTATTTCCTTTATTCCAACACACAGTTACCTTGTTAAAAGGCCATAGGTCCCTTTGGAGAAGGCTGAGAGAAGATATTGGCTGAATAACTTAGATCTAGAACATACCTCCTCTTAAAGACCCCAAATTATCCAAATTGTGTAAATTATACATGCATCTTTTTTTCATCTTTACCATCCAAACCCCATAGATTTTTATCCTCTGAACTGTCCTTCAATCACTAGGAGCCACTGGTACTGACATTAGAGCTTATTTAAATTATTTTCAACTCACTTTAATATCTTAAATAGTACAGTTGAAAAAGTACTTTAGCATAATTAACTCCAACTGATCAATGCAATGTTTTGTTAAAGCAATTTGGCTAGATATTAGCATTAATGTGAGGAGAATGATCTGAGGCTCACATATGTCATTACTCCACTCAAAGAATGTGAAGAGAATATCTACTGAGGACACTGATATCATTATTTATTTGGATTATTACCTCATTGCTCAACCTCCCTTAATTGGACCACAGTGAGAAAATTATAATAATGAGATTGTTACATATAAAATTAATTGTATTTGTTGATGTAACAGAAAATAAAAACTTATAAAATATGTTGGATTAATTTTCAAAGGGCCAAATTTCCTTTGTGTTAGAAAAATTTTTAAAGATGAACTGAAAGAGGGGCGCCTGGGTGGCGCAGTCGGTTAAGCGTCCGACTTCAGCCAGGTCACGATCTCGCGGTCCGTGAGTTCGAGCCCCGCGTCGGGCCCTGGGCTGATGGCTCAGAGCCTGGAGCCTGTTTCCGATTCTGTGTCTCCCTCTCTCTCTGCCCCTCCCCCATTCATGCTCTGTCTCTCTCTGTCCCAAAAAAAATAAATAAACGTTGAAAAAAAAATTTTTTTTAAAGATGAACTGAAAGAAATGAATTAATAAATAATTACAAAAAAAGAAGATAATTGTTAAAGGTAAATTACCTTACATAGCCCCCCAGGAAGAAAGTAATATATGTATTGACACTACTTGTGACGTTGTGATATTGCTATTAGTATAAAGAAGAAAGAGCTGCATGAACATGGCTTGCTCTATTAGCAAACTTTTTTCTTTGCATTATTCATTCAAATATGTTGTAAACAAATGGAATGTGCTATTTCTAAGATTTCTCTGTCTTGAAATAATAAATATACAGTAGAGATCTGCTTCAGTACAGTTTAAGCTAATAGGAAAGCTCATTTTTAAATGATACAGAAGCAATTCACACATTTAGATTTAATCAAATAAAATATAACAACCCAGAGAATTACATGAGAATAGTCTTATTGAAGTCAAAGAATAAAAGAACTTGATGAAATTTCAAGGCCATATAGCCCATCCCCTCACATGTTACCAGTGAGGTGATAATCTCTAAGGGTATGCAGCATGCTCAATGTCATGGAATAACTAAATGGTAATTACCAGTTTCCTTTTAGTGGAAAACATAGATTTCCCTTGGCAATTCTTTGTTAAAGTGCACGCACTTGGTCTCAACATTTTTTTTTTATTTGAAAGAACAGTATTTTAGTTTGTATCCAGCTCACAGAAGGGTTGGATTATATAACCACAAATTTAAATATTAACAATTATAATACAACAACAACCAAAACAACAGCTATGTTGTTTAGAAAAACAAATGTTGAGAATACACATGATTAAAATTCATGAAATCATTAATAAGACAGTCAATCAAGGAAATAAATTACATGTTCACTAAATTATTGCATGCAAAAGTATAATAAATTACTTTTATATTTGTTTATCTGTTATATGTCTAGCATTGTACAAATAGCATATCACTTAAGCCTTAAAATAAATTTTATCTTCATTTTAAAAATTAAACAATTAAGAGTTATATATGTTATGCAACTTGCTCAAAGTCAGACATCTAATAAATAATAGGAGATTTGAATGTGGTTCTGACTACATATTTGGTCTTAAATTATTATAGTTGTTGAAGCTTGAAGATAAAAGTATTTTGAATTAAGAAAAAACTATATATTTTTATGAAATCTGTGGGCTTCCTAAAATAGCAAGCAATTATCACAAATATTAAAATACAAATTATCTTCATGCATGATCCATGCAAATTTTAGCTTTTATTTATTATTACTATTGTGATTAAGTACTGACATTATACAAAAAATAATAATAATTTAAAAAACATATAGTGAAAGTTGAAAATAAAATCACTCAAATTTTTCAATGAATATTTGTGGTGGTTTTATTTATTTATATGTATTTTTGCTTTGGCTTTTATTTAGTTAGTCCATCAACTTAATTTTCTGAAGAGATTTTAACTATTCTAATAAAGAGTGGATTATTCTTCCAGAAAATGGCTGCTAAAAATT
The DNA here is from genome assembly GCF_007474595.2 of Lynx canadensis. Taxonomy (NCBI): domain Eukaryota; kingdom Metazoa; phylum Chordata; class Mammalia; order Carnivora; family Felidae; genus Lynx; species Lynx canadensis. The sequence continues at coordinate 96,815,162 of NC_044305.1, forward strand.
TACATTTTTTTAAGATTGGTTTTTAACACTATGTGCACTTTTTTCTTTCTGTCACTCTATAAACAATCTCATGCATTAATATGCTTTAAAGTACCTCCAAAATGCAAATGTCTCAAAGTTCTCTTGTAGTAGATCTTGGTAGTGCTCACTAATAGTTTCATTTATCTTGACACTATAGGCAAAAAAGACGTTTATAGTTTCTGACTTATTTAAATTAGAACTGAGTTTGTATTCTGCTTTGACTCATGAAATGTGATGCACATCAATTCCAGGTGCAAACACTTAAGAGCCAATGAAGAGTTCTCTGTGTTCTCTTTTTCCGCCTGAAGCCCCTTATTGAGGTGATGGGGTCATATCTTACTGGATTGTGTGTCAGCAAGTGTTCATGACTATAATGAGAAGAGCCTTCTCACCGAACCCTATTGGTCATGCTTCCAAGAGTTGCAAGCGGTTATTGCAACATAAAGTAACCGAACTTGAAGGTACACCTTTATTAAAGACCTCTCTCTCCAGAGCTCTTATCTTTACATCCAGATTTAAATTAAACATTTCCAATCAGATGATTTAAAGCCCTATCAAGTTCAATGAACCCCAAACTGAGTTCATCTTTTTTTTCCTCAAAGCCTAGACCGTTCTTTCTTCTTTCCTCTATCATATATATTTTCCTCTCCTTTATCATACATAATTGCCTCCAATATGCCTTCAGTATTTCAATTGTAGTTTTTCACTTTGGATCCACATCTATATTAGGGTATAGCCTACATCAATCTAAATAGACCAATTACAACAAAGACTAGTGCCATATTGTATTATGTGATACTTGTTTTGGAATAAAACCTTATTTTCTTTCTATTATTTATGATATATTTCAAACATTAAAAAACATGCAGACCACAACATGATACATATCTATTTATCCAAATCAAAAAATTAATAAAGCATAGCATGATGCCACATTTTTTTCTTTTTCCATAGAATTTAAAACTATGTGGAAATGCCTTTGTTTTCTTTCTTTCATTTTTTTTTTTGGTCTGTATTTTTTCTTTCTAAATATAATTTGTCAAATTGGCTTCCATACAACATCCAATGCTCATCCCAACAAGTGCCCTCCTCAATGCCCATCACCCACTTTCCCCTTTCCCACACCCCCCATCAACCCTCAGTTTGTTCTCTGTATTTAAGAGTCTCTTATGGCTTGCCTCCCTCCCTCTCTGTTTGTAAATCTTTTTTTCCCCTTCCCCTCACCCGTGGTCTTCTGTTACATTTCTCAAGATCCACATATGAATGAAAACATATGGTATCTGTCTTTCTCTGACTGACTTATTTCACTTGGCATAATACCCTCCAGTTCCATCCATGTTGCCACAAATGGCCAGATATCATTCTTTCTCATTGCCAAGTAGTATTCCATTGTATATATAACCCACATCTTCTTTATCCATTTATCAGTTGATAGACATTTAGGCCCTTTACATAATTTGGCTATTGTTGAAAGCACTGCTATGAACATTGTACTATGCATCAACATTCCTATATCCCTTGGGTAAATTCCTAGCAGTGCTATTGCTGGGTCATAGGGTAGTTCTATTTTTAATTTTTGGAGGAATCTCTGCACTGTTTTCCAGAGTGGCTGCACCAGTTTGCATTCCCATCAACAGTGCAAGAGGGTTCCCATTTCTCAACATCCTCGCCAGCATCTATAGTTTCCTGATTTGTTCATTTTAGCCTCTCTGACTGGCGTGAGGTGATATCTCAGTGTGGCTTTGATTTGTGTTACCCTGATGATGAGTGACAATGAGCATCATTTCATGTGTCTCTTGGCCACCTGAATGTCTTCTTTGGAAAACTGTCTATTCATGTCTTCTGCCCATTTTTTCACTGGATTATTTATTTTTCAGTTGTGAAGTTTGGTGAGTTCTTTATAGATTTTGGATACTAGCCCTTTATCCAATATGTCATTTGCAAATATCTTTTCCCGTTCTGTTGGTTGCCTTTTAGTTTTGTTGATTGTTTCCTTTAGAAATGCCTTGATTTTTATTATTATTTTTCTTTCTCCCTAGCACTAGGTTATGATTTGTATGAAATCAGTGACCTTGATCTCCATATTTTTCGTTGTTTGATCCATTGCACTTAGGAGAGTGCCTAACACATCAAAGCCATTCATTTGATATTTGCCAATAAAAGTTGAATAACTAAAGTTACATCATGCTTTTGGTTCTTATTGCATTATTATCCTTAGATAATAATCACAATTATTTATCCATCAAAATATATTTTTCTCACTTATTTTTCAAAAGCTATCAAGATTACTTTATTCATATTATACCTTCCAATTAATATGGACTAATAATAACTAATTCAATTGGAAAATGACCATCCACAAGAATAGGATAAATTTTAAAGAGGTAAGGTTTAAGCTTGGACACTTTTTTATTGTTTTAGTACAAAATCTCTTCCCTTTGATAATTTATTGTTAACTCTTGCTTACATGCTCTTTCTGCCTTATTTTGGAGGCTTTCTTTTATCTCCTTTGCCAGATTATCAGCGAAAAAAAGTTTAATAATTGTCTTAATCAGTTTGGACCTACATAACATAGTTTTCTGTCATCTGGCTAGATATGGAATAAAGGAAGTCTAGACAGAAAGTATCTTACACCTAGATGCATGCATGGATGGGTGGATGATGGATAGTCAGAAGGATGGATGGATGGGTGGATGGATAGATAGATGGATAGATAGATAGATATGAAAGATATATATGAGATGGATGGATGACTGGTTGGATGGACAGATGAATGAATGAATGAATGAATGAATTATAAAATGGAAAGTTCAGAGAACTACAAACCTTGATGATAGCATTACCATTTGTATTAGAGACAATAGATTAAGAAATCAGGATAGAAATTTAGGATATTAGAAATTCAGCAGTAAAAAAAAATGCTACCAAGATCTAAGGTGTGACTACAATTATTAGTGACCAAACTAAAATGGATATATATGTGTATGTATACACACACACACACACACACACACACACACACACACACGGAGTGCATTTAGGGTCATAGATCTGGATATTTAAGCCATAAGACTGGTGAAATCATATTGGTAATCACATAGGATAATGGCAAAACATAAGGTAGAAGGAAGGATTTATCCAGGTGCAAATGTCTTTGAGGAATGCTGGCTCTTGACTAGATGAGAGGTGGATGACATCAAGTTTAGGAAGAGATAGTAGTTTCTATTGACTGACATCAAAATCAGTGTGATAGAGTTTTTACATGAAAGTACTTGACTATATATATGTGCATAGATTTATTTCCAGGCTCTCAATTCTATTCTGTTGGTCCATGTATCTATTTTTGTAATACCATACTGTTTTTATTACTATAGTTTTGCAATGTAGTTTGAAAACAGGGAGCTTGAGGCCTCCAGCTTTGCTCTTTTTAAAGATTGCTTTGTCTATTCAGGGTCTCTTGTGGTTCCATGACAATTTTAGTATTGTTTTGTCTATTTCTGTGAAAATTGCCTTAGGAATTTTGATGGGGATTGCATTGAATCTACAGATTGCTTTGGGTAGTATGGGCATTTTAACAATATTCATTTTTCCAGTCTATAAACATGGAGTGTCTTTCCATTTATTTGTGTCTTCTTCATTTCTTTCATCAGTGTTTTATACTATTCAGTGTACAGATCTTTAACTTCCTTGGTTAAATGTATTACTGAAGTTTATTATTTTTGATGCTATTATAAATGGCATTGTTTCTAAATTGTTGGTATATAGAAATACAACTGATTTTTGTGTATTTATTTTGTATTCTGCAACTTTACTGATTGTTACAAACTCTCAGTTTTTTGGTGGAGTCTTTAGAGATTTTATATATAATACTATGTTATTTGCAAATAAAGAATTTTGTTTTTCCTCTCTGATTTAAATAAGTTTTATTTCTTTTTCTTCATAATTGCTCTGGCTAGGACTGCCAGTACTATGTTGAATAAACGGGAATAAAAGTGGCTAGAATGGGCATCCTGGTCTGATTCCTGATCTTCGAGGAGGAACTTTCAGCTTTTCACTGTTGAGTATGATGTTAGTTGTGGGCTCTTCATATACAGCCTTTATTAAATTCAGGTATATACTCTTTATACCCATTCTGTTCAGAGTTTTTATTATGAATGAATGTTAAATTTTGTCAGATATTTTTTTCTGCATTTACCGAGACAATCATATGATCTTTTCGTTTCATTTTGTTAATGGGTATATCAGATTGATTGATTTTTGGATGTAGAACTATCCTAAAATTCCTGGAATAAATCCCACTTGATCATTGTGTATGATCCTTTTAATGTAGTCATTAAATTCAATTTTCTAATATTTTATTGAGGATTTTGCATCTGTGTTCATAAGGGATATTGGCCTATAATTTTCTTTTCTTATAGAGTCCTTGTCTGGCATTGGTATCAGACTAATGCTGGCCTCATAAAATGAGTTTGGAAATATTTCCTTCTATCTATCTATGTATCTATCTATCTATTTCTGAAAAGTTTGAGTAGGACTGGTGTTTTAAATGTTTAGTAGAAATCATTAACGCTATGTGATCTTAGATGTTTCTTTTTGTGACGTTTTTGATTACTAATTTAGATTTCTCAGTAGTAATTGGCTTGTTCAGATTTTCTGTTTCATCATGTTTCAGGTTGGGTGGGTTATATATTTTTAGGATTTTATTTGCTATATAGTGTCCAATCTGTTGGCCTA